>NC_092800.1:5147270-5427887 GCF_918797505.1 Bemisia tabaci | reverse complement strand
GATCACATGTTTGACGGTGGCGAGACGTGAATCATCGATTATCGATATTTCCCCATTTGACGCTATGTTAAAGAATCGATTGTTAAGGGGTTCGTTGATAACACCCTGATCATTGATCCTTTTACATAGGTTTAAATGGTAGATCGGTCGGCATATTGCAAAGCACGCCACGCCACTGATGCATGGACCACTGGCCCAGCGTTAATACTTGCACAATATTATCTTGCAAATTGACGATTGGCCATTTTTATAACATTTAGGCGGCGACTCGAAGTTACTGCTGTCAACCACATTCTGTGATGAAATCATGTACTTATTTTTTGGCAAAGACAAAGGAAAAATATCCTAACCGAGAAAGTTTTTTATCCAATAAAATAAGTATTTGTTTTATTGTTTGAATACGTAGAATATTAGTTAAAATGCCTTTTGAGCCTTTTCTGAGGTTCAACGCCAGACTTTGAGAAACGACAAAAAAGAAGAAAAAAATAGGAAAAATAAATGCAGGAAGTTTTGAGAACTTTTTTATTTTTGCCACTCATTTTCTTCTGGAATATTTTCCTTTTTTATTTTTATCTGAACTTGTGTGACGGCAAGAAAAAGAAGAAGATTTTATGAAAAAAACTAACAATAGCAAATGAAAATTGTTCATGTTCATTCAAGAGCTCTCACGTTGTCCTGTGAATTTCAAATCGCTACCCCTTGCGCGCCGGCGCAAATGAATCCTGCCGTGTTTTATGGTTAGTTGCAGGCTAAACGATTATGTCTTACTTATTGCTCTTTCATTTTGTCGGACCCATGCCAGAACATGCGACTCGTTTCCTTCTTTAAACATGATGGATTGCCAATTTCTACTCCTACGAAATTCACCACTTGCTATCACCAGCTCTCCTAACTATTGCGATCTTTTGTTGAAGATAAGAAATCGATTACATCTATTGATTTGAGCTTCTTGTCACAACAACTTCAGACAATTAGCACTGTTGCTTTATAATAACACATTTCTTTTTTCTCTCTCTCCCTCTTTCATTTGCAAATATATGGTTTTTCGGATTTCCAGTTTATTCAGTACTCGATTTTTTTTTTTTTTTTTTTTTTTTTTTTTTTTTTTTTTTATTTTATGATGATAATTGGTGCACATACTTTTCCTGTCTTAACAAGCTTTTTAATCAGCAGGGTCAGGATCTGGATATTCGACTAAGTAATCTCTTAATCAATGGAGACCAGATATATGTTTTAGGCCAGTCAAAGTCTTTGTTTTTATCACGAGATTATTTTTTAGATTTGATTGCATTTTTATGCTCATGAATACTTAACATCAGCGAAAATAAGTCACAGGCAATTTGCAAGTAAAGTCACCAGTGAATAAAGAGAAAATTATAACATTTAGAAACATAGGACTCAGTTTAGAGCCGGACCATTCCGCCTTTAATGTGAATTGACAATTTTTCCTCCAAAAAGCATGGTTGTATTTGTAACAGGTCCAGAGGTCCCTAACTTTAGTTCGGTTTCGATAGGATAGGCAGCTAAACTAACTCCGTGACGAAGCGTAGAGTATCAAAAAAAATGAAGGCGCTCCAAGCCGAAATCATACTTTTGACGTAATTATTGTTTCAACAGAAAAGTGTGAGAACTGTTGCCGGAACTGCGTGTTCAGAAAGTTGTTCGACGGTCCCATCTTCCCTTTTCCCTGTGGAAATGAAGTAAAAAAAAAATCGGAGTTTTCGCTAATTTCATAATTCCATCCGAGATGAACATGTATCATTGTTTAACCATGGACAACAACTCTGCTCGTTTCTTTCGACCGAGGTGGCGGGGCAGGGCGTGGCGTGATGCGGCGGCGGCGTCGCGCCGTGGCGGAATGGCCCATCAAAACACCCATATTTCCCGGCAACGCACGCCGCTGAAATACGCGCGCTTTCCTTTGTGCAGATCGATAACACTAACAGCACTCACTGCTTGCCGGAATAAAGTTTCAGCCTGACCCCCCATCCCCCCTCTCTCATCCCCTGCCATAGCCTTGTATCCGACGCGAGTGAAGAAATTTCCCAGTGCTGAATTTTCCACGCTATCAGTTTAGTGAGCATATACCGTATTTAGTATCAAATGATTAATGTTACCTTTTACACTGAGAAACTTTTTTGGCTACAAAAACATGCAGAAAAATCATGTTAACTAGTACATGAATAAAGAAGGAGAGAATTAAAACATGGGTACGCAAGGCTAAAAACATTAAAAACACTAAAAGGCAGGACGTTTCGAGCTGTTACCAGCTCATATTCGGCTGCAAAAAACCACAAAAAAACAAGTAAAAAATTGAGTGGCGACCTGACTCCAGCCGTTATCACGTAACCATTCAAACTAGTACATGCAGAGGGTGGTAAAATAGTGCCACACTATTTTGCGGGGAAAGCAAGACCTGAAAGTTCAAATTTTTGATTCCTCGAACTTTTGAGTTAGAATTTTTGGCCTTGTTCTCCCCGCTAAATAGCGTGGACACAGCTTTATTTTACCACCTTGTTACATACAGCTCGGGCCATGTTTCTCAGGGTTTTTTCTTGTCAAGTAGAAAATTAGAAATTATTTTGCCGATGTTGGATTTTCTCTGGATCCATCTCACAAATGCAGTATGATTATACATTTTGGCCTCGACTTTTTTTTTTTTTTTTTGGAGAATACCCTGCAGAAAGAATAAAATTTCCAAATAACTGAGGAATATTCTTTTTGCAACGAGGGATATTTTCAGTATTTATTTGGTAATTGATAGATGTTAGTAAAAATCGAGGGTGCACTACTAATTTGGGCAAATGGTAACACTATTACCTTAATTTTTAATCAAACATAAGCATACATTGAAAACCACTGATCATGGGTGTACTGAAAATTGAAGCTTTCCCGTCGAAAGGAAAAAAAGAGGGAAAAAAGAAAATGAAAATCTTTGAGATTTCTGCTGTTTCTCATTTTCAAAACAATATTCAATAAATTTTGGTTCAGGAAAGCTAATGCAGTGTGTCAATTTTCATCCTACATAAATAGTGAAGGATTTTGTCTTCGGGCGTAAAAAACGCCTAAGAGTGTCATTTTTTTAAAAAAATATAGAATGAAAGCACGTGCATACCTCTCAAAAATTATCCCAACAGTTCTTGGTCGACTAACCCAGGCTTAAACGCTAATCGAAGATCTCATACATACTTGTCTCCTCATACATCTCTGCTCAGTGCTCAGGAAGGTTTCCAAGCTTCAGACCTATGAACCCCCTTCCCCCTCTACAATCCAAATCTAGCCTTTTAAGTTACTCAGTTGCTTATCTTCTTTGCATACTCTTCACGAAATTCAATACTCAGCCACACGGTGTACACAAAAATCCCTGCGATCCCTGTTCGAAAGTTTCAGCGCACAGTACAGATCGACAACTCCGGACAGATTTAATGCACTCGGAACCGATTCTTTTGATGGTTCTGCACCCCCGCCCCGGGATTTTTACCCTAATTGGCAATTTCCCGAACAGCCCTCGGTCTATCGTGCCGCCAAGGAGAGCTTTCTCAAAATTCAATCTCCATCCCCGCTGATTTAAATACGGCAGGATCGTTAAATTTACATATCCACTACTCACATATCGAGGCGTACGTGTACATTCGCCGGGCTCGCTCTGTGTGCGTATGCAAAGGCACTTCCACCCTCGCAGGGCGCCGGGGGGTGGGGGTTACCTTAAATAGGTTGGAGGACTCAAGAATAATGGAGTTCGGCGATTTATTTTATTCGACCCCCGTAAACGCCACAAATTGATCGAGTCCGGAGCTTGATCTCTCCAATCTGCGAGGAATCCATGGACTGGCGGGAAAAATGCACCTGATGAATAATTTATCCGATCCTGATTTTCGTAAGATCTCTCGAGCTCATAAAATTCAAATTCAGGCCGGCAGATGCGCATTGATGGAGGAAATTGAAAATGAAGGATTGAGTGAGTGCGTTTGTTTGTCTGTTCTCTAAATTGCACAAACCTCTTCTATTCGGTGTCATTCGACCGCAGTTTCCACAAATGTATGCACGCTTTTTGGGGATGTTCAGTTTTTATCACTGGTGCAAGGCGTTTTAAGGGCCTGCAGAATAGCTACACTATATCCGCCCCCACAATTTATTTTGATGTTACTTACCATCCCACCCAACTCCTTATTGACAGGCTCTGAGAGGAAGGAGAAACCTGGATTGGATGAGATTTTTTTACACTCGGGAAAACCTTTTTTCACTTCGAAGAGAGATGAAAATGGCGTGTTGAATATTTATTTGTAAAACACCCTATTATGCGCACTTAAGTTTACCTCATTCAGCGCGACATGTTGGTTGTAAGTACATTTGCTCACAGGCTGGCAAACATCTTCTCACCGTGTAACTCACATGATGGAGTGGTATGATGTTTTCAAAATGGTAATCGATTGTGCATATCCAACGGATTGAAAAAGTAAATATTTTTATGTTAAGATTTGATCGAAACGTTAGTAATTATATAAATCCGTTAGTAAAAATAGAAATTCTCCTGTAAAATTCGATCTCAAGCGCTTCTTGCAAAGATAAAATTATCCTGATTACAAATCAAAGATTTTTGATCAAGTTATGCAAGTAAGAACCAATTCTGAGCTCATGATATTCTTCCCTCGGAATGAAACTAGCGTGGGTAATACCGTAGATTCTGTTCAGTATGTATAACTCGATGTGAAGTAAATCGTACTCAATGGCCACCTTGTAATTTTCACGAATACCTTGAAAAAACTATCCCAAATAATGAAAATAAGTCCGTATAAACAGAACAGACCAGAATTCACCAAATTTTAGCCACTGCGATTTCTCCTAATAAATGTCAACTTGTGATCAAAGTCGTTGTATAGTTACTTCCATAGTTTTTAGTGAGACATGAAGATAAGTTTCTTAATTCCATGATTTCTCCTCATGTCTCACTGTAAATGAATTCTTAGCGGGTTTGAAAATAATCATCCTTGGTTTGCTTTTCAATCGGAACGACGTTTTCATCGGGGACAGATGAGAGCGGGTGGCACCACGGACAAAATAAACTTTCGCAGCTCCTATTCAGAAAGAGCGGGTTCTCCCGCAAAGGTCGTGGAAGTTCCCGGCCATAGCTGAATTTATCACGAATGCATCTAAAATGTAAATAAAAAGATAAATAAGGGTGGTTCCACCCCGCTCTCAACTTTCAAGAGTCCGCAGATAAATATATTGTTTTCATTCAAACTTAAAAGCACACAAGTTCCTGTCTCGCGAGCACCGACGCGGCGGGGCGGGCGGGGGTGGGGGGGGTGGAGGCGAAATCTTTGCGAGAGCTGATGATAGCTCCGCGGGAAAAAATGCACGGGCGTTGGAGATTTATCACACGCTGCATTGCCAAATTTACACAATTTTGGGGTTTTTCACCGGGAGATGAGTGTGTTTTCGGGGTGGATGTGGCAGCGAGGGTGGCGGGAATGTTGCTCTCGCAAAACTTTATATCCAAGTCTCGATTTGAAATTCAAAAGTATAAATCTCGGCCGGCACTAAAGCGAAAACCATCCAAGGGACGTACGCAACGCAACCCCGAGGATCGTGTTACGAGGCAGGTTAAGGGTTGAAGGGAAATTCCCGAGAAATGAAAGAAAGGTAAATATATTTCCGAGAAATAACTTTTCGCGGGGTTGCCCGCCCCCGGCGCTAACTTCTCGGGGCGTACGCAGAGGATTCGTCGGTGTGTTGGTGCGGCGCTGAATAACTAGACGAAAATCTGAATAAATAACAGATAAATTCCCTTCAGGTCGTAGATATTCCTTCCTCCCCATTTTTCCAATATTTTCCCGGGGAAAAGTTTACAAGCGGAGAAGAATGGGCGAATCTGAATAAACGCCGGTTCTATCTTTTCGCCCAGGGACTCGAGCGAAGGCCTAAGAGTTAGCAGACTGATCCCGATTCCCGTCGTGGTATAAATTTACATTTTAATACTGATACTGTTTACCGTTAGCCCGTAAGGGCGTAAGGCGCCGCATCCAGGTGAAGTCATCGCGGAACGTTCTCCAATATCCAGCACGGCGACTACCTTTCTGACACGACCTGCGCCCCTTCAGCAGGACTCTTTTCTCGCCGTATTGCACAGTGTTATGTTACGTAACGAAAAAGTTGGAGTCTCTATGTGAATTGCATTAAGAGCACACTCGTCTGAACTAAAGAGAAAACAAGAGCAGCAATTTAAAATGCGGGTCAAGTGGCACCCTCTACTTTTTCGAGTTGTCCTCAACATGCATTTTTTCTCTCAAAATCGAAAGTTCAGATTTTTGGTGCCCAAATCGTTACCCTCCTGGCATAAGGACTTAACTACATTTCGAGATGAACCCTGTCGTCTATGTAACTCAATGCTTTCCTGGGCTCATCTCTCAGTGTAGTTATGCCCCTATGTCAGTCAAGCGACGATTTGAACTAAATTGGGAAGTGAGCAGATCTTAGGACCAAAATTTCAGCAAACTTCCCGGAAATTATCAATCGACTCTTTTTTTTGAGTGCAAAATTGTAAGCATTTTCGGTTCTTTAAATCGATTTTTTGTCAAGACTCAGACGATGGACTCGGATTCCCGAAGAAAATCGAATCGAATCGATTAATTTATTTTTTTCGAAAAAATCCCAAACACTACGCCTTGAAAAGTCTGCGTCAAAGAGTCTTGGCCTTGAATCTGCGTCAAAGAGTCTTGGCCTTTTTGCTCCACGTGTAAGACCTATGCCGCCTTTGCGAATACCACCCTAAAGGTCTCCAATTTGAGTATGGATGACTGGCCCCGCAACGTGCACCTGCCACGGTGGAAATAACCTCAAATAAGGAGTGGATCTCGACTCCGACATCTATTCCACTCCACTCAGCGGAGCGACGTACGGGACGGAGCCACATTAATTAGACAAGCGAGCTAACGGCGGCAGGAGGACGAGAGACGAGAGCTTTCGGTCAAATTACCTGCGGTACAGCCAACTCCGAATCAGGAGGAATTTATGGCTACTTACGCGCTCTGGCGTAGCGCTCGGCAAATATTAGCGCCGGCGTAATGACTTACGGCCTCCGCGAAAGTCATGAGCCGAGGACATTAATTTTATAATTATCGTTAGTTACGAGGCCGCGGGACGGGGCGACACATGGGTTTGCATTAGGCTCCGTGATTAGTTTCGTCGGGTTTCGGGTTGGGGCTCCGATGCCCTGTCGGGCAAGCAGATATGTGGGTTTGTTTGGAGGAGATTTTTGCCCCCAAATTGAGTGTAAGAACAAACATCGGGGGAATCAGATCGTACGCGGTAATAAATCTCAAACTCAAAGTGACAAGACACTAAAAAATGGAGGGGATGGAAATTAAAAAAACCAAGCAATTCACTAAACATTTTCCTCCTCATTTCGTTGTTCCACAGTCGAAGGAACGTACCTATTTCATTCAATTTTTGCAAAATTTGGCACGAACATTTTTATTGCTTCATCTGAGAGTACTCAAAGAGCTGATTTCGCAGTATTTTTTATAATTTATTACTGAATTGGGAAAAAGGATAAAAACATATTTAAAAGTGAGAAAATGCACCACCTAGTGACGTCATCTGGCGGTATTCCACATTTAAACATGTGTATTTTAGCATATGTATGTAGCAGACTAGATCGATTTGTCAGAACTCCTCCAATAATAGTTCAATTTTGAAGTTCGATGGCGTAATGTAGAATGAAACGGTCCAAAACAAACTCTCGAAAAATATTCTATTTACTTCTAATACTCTCCCGGTCTTTCATATTTTTTGGCCAACGGTGTTCTCGGAAAAGATTGACGTAACGCAGTCCATTTTTTTTTCTTTTTGGGAGGGTTCTTAATTCGATATAAGAATGCGAACATCTGAGGGAAAAAATGCTTCCTTGGTGAAATTACGATTAAATACTACAGGGTGCACGATTTAATTTTTTTTTATCTTCTTGTATTCAGAAAAAGGAATGTATCCTTACTAAAGAATATCTGGCAACCAAGCCACAAAATTCATTCTTAAAAGAATGAAACCGGGAAAGTTAGGGCATATCAATCAGAAATTTCATCCAATTAGCGTCAAGCTTCCTATTCTAATGCCGACTTGAATGGAATAATCCAATGTTTAATGCTTCATCTTTGTTTTGCTGTTCCAGGTATGTTGATTTCCCATCCGGTTGACATCCAGATTCTTGGAAATACGGCCACGTCGTGAGTCATTTCAGTTTTCGATTCATTTGGTCACTTCCTTTACTCTTCTCTGATCTTTATACGCGCCCACGAAAATGAGGACGTATTGACAAACCTCGTGTCCTCACCTTTCTTCGAATTTTGCCCCTTAAAGTTTGCAAAACTCTTGGACATATTTCTTCTGATGAGAAAACAAAGAATTTTTTTTCTGAGGAAAGGAAATTACGTTTTCTTTCGCAAAGGAATCTTTTCAAATGAAAGAAAAATTACTTTTCTTTCGAATAGAAGTTCTTTCCTAAGGATAGAAAAATTTTTTCTCCTTTGAAAAGAAATTATTTTCAAAGGAAAGAAATATTTCTTTTCTTTCGAAAAGAAATTCTTTTCAAAGGAAAAAATGGGTTTTCCTTCGAAAAGGAATTCATTTTACAAAGGAAAAAAAATTGGTTTTCCTTCAAAAGGGAATTCTTATCCAAAGAATTCCTCCTTCAATCTGAAAACTTATGTCCCCCAAAAATTGAAGTATCGACCACTGTTGTTACGTTTGATATATAGCTGTACGGTAGATAATTTCGATGCGGAAATCCCTCTTACTTTGTGAATAGTCTTTATCCCTGGTTCGTGCCTTTTGTATTTATTTTACTCTCCGTGTTGCACATAGACACAGCGTTGTCCAAATCTATTTTTCCCTCTCTTCCAGAGTAGACCCCCAACTCAACAGGGTGTGTTAGAGTAGCATAAACATTCCCAAAATATCCTCAACCATGAGACAATTTTAGATGTGGAGTCACTCATCGTCCACTTTCACCCCCTCACACCAAGAAATCGCAACCAAGGGTTGAAAATCTCACGACGCACGTAGTGGATCGAGTCAATCAGAGACGTCGGACATGAAATTTTTGATGAAAACTGCAAATTTTAATGTTTTTTTCGTCTCATTTCAAAGTTTAAGGGGTGCCTCTAGAGGAAAATTTTACGAGAAAACCAATGGAACCACATTCGGAACCTCAAACTTTTGCATAAATGGAGTTTTAAGCTTTTAAAGTTTCCACATTTTGTCCGGCCTCTCCTATTTACTCGATCCACAGTGCGACGGCTTCCAACAAAAATGTATCGAATATTTGATGTTGTATTATCATTGAAGTTTGCAAAATGAACCGGGAAAAATGATTAATGATCTGACCATATCGAGCGACCATCTCACCGCGCATGCGCAGTGTGGAGACGGCTCCGCCCAAAGAAAGGAACACGCGAAAGTGGAGGCGACTTTTTGCTGAGCGGTTTCCCAACGGCCGCATTGGCCAGGGCCGTTTCCTGGACCGATCTCGCGTCGAATAAAATACGACCCTTCCAGGATCGGTAATAGATCAACACGTGGAGAGTGGGAAGGTGGAGGGGAGTGTAGGGGGGCAGGAAGGGGGGGCGGCCGGACCCCGAGAAAACCGGAGAGTCCCGACCCAACAGTCAGTAAAACGAACTTTTAAATCATTATTTAGAAGCAATGAATTATGGGAAACTAGAAAATATCCACAAGGATTATGATTATCTTGTTTTTCTTGATTTGCATCTGCGCGCGCGGGGTAATGTCTTGATGCGGTTTCTCGTTGCCAAATCTACGCGTAGCTCCCGAAGCGACATTGCTTCATTCTGATTCTGATTGGAGGGTTTTAATGCGCTGGCTATCAATGATTCCTAAACTTGGTCAAAGTCTCTGTGACCAGATCTGTTTAATTCCGACAGAGAGTTGGAAATGTAGCCAACATGCGTTTCAATTCAGGATGAAGCTGAAAATCTCAATATGGAGAGACTAGTGTCGCACCAAACAGCGTATCTCTCTGAGGGAAAATTGTGCTCGAATGAGCTTTTTCCCTCTGTATTGAGATTTTCACTTTAATGTCGAATTGAAACGCACGTTGGGTACATTACCAACTCTCTGTCTATATATCTATATTTTCTTGAATCAATACTGATGCCGCTGAACTTTAACTATTTTTTTTCTAATCCCAAGCACCTTTTTTTTTGTTCCTGAAGGAGTTCAGCTTGAATTAAAATGGAAAAAAAACCCCTCATCATCATGTTTTTTTTTCTGTATGTGAGTATTTTACACTTAAAAATTACAGCTACAAGGCAACGCTGACGACGGCGGAGGAAAACGACGCAAGGAGACGCGAAGGTAGAAAAAGAGGAAAAAATGAGAGGGGAGGGGGTACAAAACTTAGTTCACAGGAAAGCCCTCGCGAGTCAGCGGGGGACGCGGACGAAGGGGGGATGGGGGGCACGATTGCGTCACTCCGGCGTCTAGGTTTTCGTATGAAATCTGGATGTGTTCCATCTTTACGTTTCGCCTCACATTCATCTTCGTAATCTTGTTTTGCTTCATTTGTTGCTCGTGCAGTTGCGTTTCGCACCCCCCGATCCCCCCCTCGCCCCCCGGATCGTTCACCTGCCCGGGTACACCCGAAGTGAATTTAATGGAGTGATTTTCGCGGGGAAGCGCCGTTTCCTCGCTCCGCGTTTCGAGTTAACGGGTTTTCAATACCTGATCCGGCTCGAGGTGGTGTATTATTATGATTAGCGAGAGTGCGCTGGGGTTTGTACTTTTCTTCGCTTTTAGTGCCCTGCACTTTGGCGCGTTCGCCATGCACTTTTCTCTTCGATGGGGCCTCCGCGAGGATGTGCATCGGCAGTTTTGTGGGACTGCGCCAGGATTTTATTGCTCCTAGTGTTTCCTCCCCTCAGTGCAGGGGTTTTATCACATTATAGAAATAAAAGTAAAAAATCAAAAAGAAAAAAAATTACAATACTAACCGCGTGAAGGAAAGAACCGAAAAATGAAAGAGGATAGAAAGAGAATCACCAGTGGCGAGCCGTGAATGATCGACTATCAATTTCTCCCATTTGAATCCGTGGTAAGAATCGATTATTAAGGTGTTCGTTGCAAACCCTATTTATGGATCCTTTTCCATAGGTTTAAATGGTAGATCAATCGAGTATAGCAAAGCACAATTCCTTCCTTTTCGCCAGCAAGAACACTTCGTCTCAGAATAGTCTGGATTTCATTTTATTCTTTTCACATCTTTCTTGTTAAAGCACACAAAAATTTTTTCCTTCTTATTCTTATTCTCCGAGGCACTAATGCATAGCCCTGTTTGTCGAGTTATCTAGTACCAAGTAGATTGAATCATGAAATGCGTGAAAAAAAAAATCACAAATCACAAAATATGAGGACTTGTCAAATCAATAAAAACAGCATTAAAATATCCAATCCTACTCAGAAGGAGAGCGCCAGCTTCGTGCCCGCGTCTTAGACAGTCGTCCAGGTAATCTTTTCCCCAAACATTTACAAATAAGTGACAGAAAAAATACCCCTGTACAGTGTTTATAACTTACAGCACAACAACGCGGTGCTTCTCTATTAAATATAACGCATACTTGCCTTTCTGTAAAGTATAATTTCATTCGAACTGTTGAATAATTCAAATAGTCCGCCCGAATGGCAGCAGTGTCAGGGGTCTGTAACCCTTCAGCGTTGAACGTATCTTGTACATTATAATACTCCCAGTAATCTGCAACATCTCAACTTCTTGCCACCCCCTTCCCTCTTTCGCCGCGCGGCGGGAACCACTCAACTTCCTCTGCGGCGCGGGCATAATTTCCCCACCCCGCTTCTTTAATTTTTCGCTTTTTTCAATTTTCATTTCAAACGCACGCACACTGACGCAGGTGCGGCTTCCATTGCCAGGAATACACACGCAAAGCCGAAGTGGACATGTATCGATCATTAAAAAACCAGTGTTGTCAGTTAACTTTCGATTCTGCTTTCCTACTTTTTTATTTTTGTTTCCAATGCAGTTTTAGGGGGGAAAAGAAAAACATTTTGGACAGATTTTGCATCTAAGAATCTAAATTTGAATTTCGATCTTTATATTTGACAATTTTTCGAGTGATGTGTATCAATGCTAGCTTTTACACGAATAAATTATGTGCTCATCCACACAAATTTTGAGCGTATGTTTTTCGGATGTTAGGGATTACCGCGCGGCATTTGACAACGTCTACCTTTAAAATCTCATCATCTAATGAGGCATATAGATGGATTTAACTCTCAACTTCCTCTTATAAACGGACCGAAAATATTTTGAGACTTAAAGCGACGCATTCAACAATAATCGAACTAATCTCATATCATTTTACTTGACCCCTTTGCATGTTTTATTTTTTAACAACGAACTAAACAGAATACCCTCTTGAAACGTTTGCAATTTTTCCTAAAGATTCCTGTGGTGGTTAGGCGTCGCAGAATGCCCCAATGCGCTGTGAAAGCGACTAATACATACATTAAGACTAAAGTCACAAACTTCCAACTCATAATGTTTTCTTATTTTCTGTAGAAAAAGTAAATCATACGATGAAGTTAGACAACGTCTCATGTAGTCAGAGTTATGCTGATTAAGTGCAGTCCAATTATCTTTCATTTTAAAATGTATCAAAAGGGGAGGGATGGATCTTTTTTTGTGTACATACGTTGTTTTCGTCAAAAACTCGAGCGGACCTACCCAAAATAAATTCAGCGCGCAACGTAGCCCGAATTTGCAAATTATGGGTATCACGTAGAAATTACAAAGCCTCAAATTCCGAGTGGGGGCGGAGAGGGAGGGGGCTTGCGCGACTGCAGGCGTTATTTGGGGGTAGGAGGGGACGAGGGGGGTTAAAATTATCATGTTTCAAAGTTTCTTCGCCGCGAGTCTTACCGAAGTCTTACCACGCTCAAGTTTAAGGGAGGGTTCGGCGAAGAAGTTGCAAAGCTCAGTTTGTTTACCTCTCGACGAAGTTTCACCGTTCATAATAATTCAGTTTCCGCCCGATTATCGAGGATTTTTGGCTCGGAATTCACAGAAAGCTGAAGAACAAGGACACTCGTTCCAGTTGCATGGCGTGCTTTGCGATTTATCGATTGATCGAGGCCATTTAAACCTATGGAAAAGGATCGAAAAACAGGGTGTTTGCAAAGAACACGTAAATGATCGATTCTTTACCATAGCTTCAAATGGGGAAATATCTATGCTCGATCACTCACGCCACCGATTCCCTCCTTTTCTTAGTTTGGAATACTTCGGCTCAGAATGAGAAAGTTTTTTTTTTTTTTTTTTTCCTCACTTGTAGATAAAACAACATTCACACTTTACGGAAAAGACATATTAAACAATAATTGAAGCTTGATTTTATGCTGTAATCTCATCTTTACGTGATGTTTCGGAACAATTTCTGTAAAAGAGTGAAACAAGATCCAGAGGTTGGAACTTACTTACAATTGAAACCCTGACCTTTTTTTAGTAGTTTTCTGCTCAGAGAGGGGGGGGGGGGGGGGGGGAGTCAACACATTAAGGACCACAAAATCGTGGCCATGCTTCTATCTATTTGTTATGATCCATGTTGAGAAATAAAAGCACAAAAAACCGACTTGAGTAACCTTTTCAGTGGGGGTAATCTATGTCGTGTAGGTATTAACATACTCTTGCATAATATCTGACACAGAGTGTTAAATGCCACTAAGACTTTGATCACCATCTTGCTGAAGTCTGGTTGGGTAAATCAGGCAAAGAGAATAGTGTGATTATTTTTACATGTTTTCCATGCAGCACACTGGAAAAAAAAAAAAAAAAAAAAAAAAAAAAAAAAAAAAACCACATTGGATCTAGAGTTCAGACTCTTGAAAACATTGATAAGAAAACGGACTCTTGATTCAATCAGATTTAAGCTTAAATCAAAAAGAGATCCGCTCATATTAAGAGGCTTGGTTCTTGATTTAAGCTTAAATCTGATTGAATCAAGAGTCCTTCTTCTTGTCAATGTTTTCAAGAGTCTGGACTCTAGATCCAATGTGTTTTTTTTTTTTCAGTGCACCCAGCGATTCGACAATCCATAACGGTAAAAGCGGCTCGGTCCATTTTGGCCGAAACGCTCTCCTGATTGGCAAGGAACCGTTCTTCAATTAAATAATGCTTCAATCCTTGCAATCCTCTTGGCCGCTAACCTGATTGGGGGAAGCAACGAAAGGGGGCGAACGGTCGGGGAGGGGGCTCAAAATCGCAGCCGCACTGCAGGTGCTACCTCTGCATAAAGATCAGCGAGCTCTCTCCGGCCTCCATTATGCGCGCCGTGTAAAACCTCGGGATCTAAAACCTCCGGATTCGGGCACGCGGTAGATTTATGGGCTTATCCGCGTAATTAGAGCCGAGCCTTACTCCAACGCCCGGGGCCAAACCGCTTATCTGCCCCTGAGTTCCCTTGCGAGTTGCGCGGTTCTTCACCATCGCGGCCGCACTCTCCTCTTGCACCTCGGCTCCGTGCCTTTTCTTCAACCCCCCCTCCCCCCTCACGCCACCCCCTCCCATTTTTCCCGCACCTTTTGATCGATTTTAATAAGCGGGCTCCTTCTCCTGGCAGCGGAATTGGGGGTGTGTGCGGGATAAAAATTAATTTTTGCAGGAGTGATTTTGATTTAGCACCTGTTCCGAATCGCAGAAATTCGGACAGGCGACTAGACTACGGTAAACGCGGTAAGATTAATTAATTTTTCTCCGTTCAGGTCAAGGTAATAATTTGCACGATAATTCCGCATTTGTAGCAGATTTCGTATTCAAGATCTCCACGAAATTAGTCGCATTATGTTCGATAACAGGGAATATGCCCAGTATTAGACAGACCCCGTGTATTCCAGACAGTGCCAAGAAGAGGCCATTTCATCCCGTTGCATTGAGCATAGGATCCAATAATTATCAACTATGAATAGAATTTTAAGATTTCAATCAAGAGAGGAACAATTAATTAAGGACAGTCGGAGGCAAAGACCCTAAATTTTTCAAATTGTAAACCATTGATCGTAGATGATCCTAGCATGTTAAGTTTAAAAAAAACAATGTTGGCAGTCACATCATTTTACCCAAATATTGATGTATGGTAGCGGAGGCTTTATGAGAATACGTAATAAAATGTTACCATTGTTACGAAAAAGGACCAAATTTATTACGCCTAAGTTGCAACAAATCATAGTTCCTGCTTTTACGCATACAAATATTCTCGCAGAGACGATTATTTTAACCACAGAATTCCATTTTTGTTTTCATATTCCATGAAAAAATTGGATACTCCCCATCGAACATGATACACGATCCTTCGAAAAATTTGTGTCACATTTCCATTAAACTGAAAACAATTTCATTACTGAGACATACGTCATCAAGCCAAAACCTCAAAATTTGTATTGCCTCAACTAGAAACACAGAAAAGATGTATACCGTTCCTTTCTATAAAAATCAGATGAAGACAACAGTTTTTCTGGGTGCCATTCACTTGACGTTAAATTCCAAAAATCCGGTTGGGCCTTTTGGATGAATTATTGCCCCAGGTTAATTGCAATTCAACATCATCGCCGAAACGTAGCCATGAAATTCCCAAGTTACATCACAGTAGACATTTTGAGATATAATTCATATCTGCATTCTTTTGAAGCCGCAAATCTACTGACACTGTCTCTTGACGATGTCAGTCAAAAATTAGCTTTTGGATGGTTTCGCTATCCATCCTCCTCGGACGTGGGATACACAAAGGGTGAAAGAGAGAGACAGGAAGGTTGAGTGGCCACTGCTCGGTATCTGGGCGACTAGCGCGAACATTTCCATTAGCATTGAATAAGATATCACGAGGCAGGACGAGAGAGAAAGGAGGCGATAGGAAAGAGAGGAGAAAATCGAGCATAATTAAAACCGCAGAGGTGCAGGGACCGAAGGAAAAGCAAAGGGAACGGCCGAAGGAGGGGGTGCGACGGGGGATAAAAAAATTCAATCGATGCTGAGAACGAATGGGATATGCTTGCCGATTGTATTCCGCCAAGATTTATGCAAAGCACGTAAGGTTATAAGCGGTGGCGACGCGTGATAATCGACTATCGATATTGTCTCATTTGAAGCTGTGGCGAAGAATCGATTATGAAGGTGTTCGTTGCGAACACCCTGTTTATCGATCCTTTTCCATTGGTCAAATGGCAAGTAAATCGATACATCGCAAAACACGCCACGCCACTGGTTATAAGTTATTGCCCTCTCTCGGTTGCCGGATTTGGTCTGCGAGGCCCGAAAATTTTTCAGAGTGTCTCCACGCGGTGGAATATATTTTGACGATTGAAAAAACCTCTGAAAACTATTGAAAATCTAATCAGTCTGAAAATGTGGCAAGAATTTTCCTCCCAAGCGCCAGTGTTTTTCTTACTAAAAATGTTATCTTAATAAATTTCGTGAACTTGTGCTGAAAGAAACAAACAGATTAATATATAGAGTTTCTTTCCTTTATTTTGAAAGAAAATGAAAAATTGTAGGGAGATTCCCGGTGGTCTAATTATGGTCTAAAAAACTGGAAAGTCGAATCACCTCAAAGTTCGATCCTCCACACGTGGCCTTTTCAATTGAGGCGTTTTTTGGTAAAAGGGCGTATGAGACTTCCAATGCTGTTAAAATTGTGTGACGGTGTTCTCTGGTTGTAAGTAACTTGTCTAACAGTTCTACTATGGATTTTTCCATGCATCTGTTCCGAGCTTTTCCTCAGTATTATAACGCAGCAACGAAGTAAGTTGACTGTGAATGAATTTTATCTGCCGCAAACGCTATACAAATTGCACAGTCTGAGCAGCATTGCAAGCCTCATACGTTCTTTCACCGAGAAAGTCCTCAACTTTTATGTAAACCTGAACTTATGATTCACGGTTCGAACCGGCATGATTCACTATTCCGTACACAAAATCTATACTTAATGCATGGAAGATGTCAGCAAATTTTCCCATCATTTCCGCGGGACGGAGCGAGACCCCCCCTGACGGGCGCCTCCCCCTCCCGCGACCGGGGACGCCCATCGGGCGATGGCGATCGGGGCGTCGAGCGCGGAAAATCCGGGCGCCTGGACGGCGTCATTAGGGCCCTTTCCCGCGCGGGATTTCGCGACTGGGACCGAAGCGGCCGCGCTCATAATTGAACGATTACCGCACGCAATTTACAAAAAGGAAGAGCTGAGACTAATGGCGGAAAGGCAGTCTCGCGGGGGGCGGCCCCGTTTGTGGGACCGCGGGCCCCCGGGCCCCTCCACGCCCAGCGCCGAGCGTAAAAGCAGATATTTGCAACTTTATTAGTGATATCTTCCTCTCGGACGCGACGCCGACTCCCCCGCGCCCCCCCGCGCCCCTCGGCGCCCTCTTCCGCGCGCAAATGAATTTATCAATTTATACGTCGCTCGTCATTCATTTAATGAACTCGTGATTTAATCGCCGGGTTTAATAAACTTGTTACTTTGTAAATACGTTCATTCGAACTAGATTATGATATAAGCGCCCTGCTCCCCGACACGATGCGATCCATCAGTCCTTCGTGTCGGCGACTCGCAGTGGAGCCGACCGTGACCTAAGTCGGCGAAAAAGTTCATAATTTCTCAATTAATAAGCAGGTCCATTAACGTTACTTATTTTTTATTATTAATATTTAAGTTTTTAACTTGTTGTGTACATGCACTTTACCATCTTTTTTATAGCAAGTTAATTCACTTGAATTTAATTTAGTAATCGTTGATCTTGAACCCCACACATGTGAAGAGAGATAGAAAACAGATAAAAATCAATCAGCCGACGACTAAGTCAGCGAAAAGAGCAGTCATTAACGAGAACTTGTGTACATACTTTACCAAAATAGCAAGTTAATTCACTTGAATTTAATTAGTACGTGGCTGAACCCACAATGTGAAGAGAGATCAGATTTCACTTGGAGTGACCGTGACCGAGTCGGCGAAAAAGTTCATAATTTCTCAATTAATAAGCAGGTCCATTAACGTTACTTATTTTTTTTATTATTAATATTTAAGTTTTTAACTTGTTGTGTACATGCACTTTACCATCTTTTTTATGGCAAGTTAATTCACTTGAATTTAATTTAGTAATCGTTGGATCTTGAACAGGCCACACATGTGACGAGAGAGAGAGGAAATAGATAGAAATCAGTCGTCTTGGAGTTTGTAATATAAGGGTAATTTTCCGACGCCTCTCAGATGAGGATTTCTAATTTGTACTCTAACATCATGAAACAAATTACAGAATTACTACTAGCCAGTTGCATGACAAACAATTCTGTTTTGACAATCTTTTTCCCCTTGAAAAATGTTAGGACCCAACTAGTTTCACAAAAAAAAAGAAAAAGAAAAAAAGAAAAAAAGAAATTATTTACCGCAAAAGCTAGTTTCCCCTAAAATGTTGTCAAACACGATTTTTCGGGTGATGTTAAATATTTTACTTCATATCAATTTGACGTATTGAACTTCAGATCTTAGCGCTACACCAATGAAAACTCTACTGACGGACACTCGGGTATGATACACATCAACGTCTGGATACAACTATTCGCACATAAGGGATGTCCGCGTTGCATATGCAAAAAATTGAAGGCGTTTTCTCATTAGTCGCGACGCAGTGTGGAGCTACACAGTGTGGGGCCGCGCGGTTCTCATGGACCCAAAGTTGCCTCCAAATTGTTGATTCGGAACTTAGTATTTCCCGCAGAAAAAGAAAATAAAACAGAATAAAAGATGAAGGTCCACGGTCAAAATTCGTGTAATATGGATACGAGCCGGCAGGTGGGCAACATGCGACTAGCTTTGAGCTCGGACCGCAATCAACAAAAAGCGACCGATTTATTTCCCGTGGATTTATGCGCTCCACAGTTGGTATATGATCAGCATTCACCGTCAAAATGGAACGAATTCATTTTCAGATGAACTCTGAGCTCCATAATAATGCATGTATTCTAGGGCTCATCAGATTATGGATATATTCGATTTTACCATCGATTGATCCACATGGTACCTGCCTCGCTCTCCGTTTGGACACCCGGTTCGAAGGAGGTCGGACAGGCAAAGCTCTAGACTCCATCTTTTTTCACCCGATGGGCCATGACGGGGAGTGAGAGAGACGGGGAAAGAACCAGCCAAGCCTCTGATCCCGTGAATAAATATCGGCGAGTTTACGCCGCGCCATTACAAACACGCATTAATTGTGTTATTAATCTTATCTGAGAATCATGTGCTGCGGAGTGTTTTATTATCTTTATTAATCAGGCGGAGATATATGTCTCGCGGTATTTTACAAGCCGGCTGATTATTGACATTGATAGACAGAGCGATGGAATGAGACAAGAGGGAAAAATGAACCAATCTTATTGGTTGAAACGGGTTATTGTTATAGACATAGAGGAAAAATGAAGGAGTAACTATAAGGTCTCTTTGTGGATTACTGTTAGTTGCTCTACAGTTTATCTTTTTCGTCCATTGCAACCACCCGCTTCCAACAATACTGTAACATTTAAAGGTTTTTCAACCGTTTCATTATGTTTAAATGTGTTCTTAGAGATGCTTATAGCTTATTTTTAAGCGTGCGCATGACGCATGTAGACTTGTATTTACGAACGAAACAAAGATAGATTTGCCGCGAATTCTATATTTTTGAACTAACGAAACAAATGAGGCTCTTGGAGGACAAGGTCCATAAATGCAGTTTTTGAAAAAAATGAGATATTAATGATTACAAGTACGACTAGTCTTAATGCATATTCTGTGAAAAATTCGCTCCCAAATTCCAACTTTGAAGGATCAAAAAGTCAGTTCGAACTTTCCTTCCGCCAGAAGGATCCATGTAACTTTGAAACTTCAAACATGTAATTTTCAAAAGAGCAAAAACTGCATTTATGCGCCTTGTCCTCCAAGCCCCCCGAATGAACATTGACACTGTATTATCAAAAAATTTGAAATTCTAGCGTAAAAAGAAGCCTCGATGAGCCTAATAAATCTACTTAAAATTACGAACAGCTACTTCGCGGACATCACGTTCCAAGTTTACATCTTGCTGCGCGCAGCTCAGAACAGTCATACTTATTTATCGATTTATTTTTTTTCTACCAAGTTTGGAGTTCTAATCTCGTTTCTAGCGTCAGAACGTGAAGCTAATTCAGAACATGAGCAAGACTAGTTCGTTTGCCTCAGCGCATCAGCTCATAGGAGACGTTGCAAATTTTTGCACGAAAACCTCGAATTCCCCATCGATTTCTACCAGAGGTTTATTCTGTCGGCACCACGGCGCTAGGCAGTTGCCAAATCGTGCGAAAAAAATTCGAATTTCCCTTCGATTTCCATTTGAATTCCATCCAATCGGCAGCGAGGGTTCAGTCCGAATGCTTAATGACGACGATGATGAGACTATCATTCAAATTACACGTTGTTGCGATAGGTCATGGTTGGCCGCCTCAAAGTGTGGCTAATGTCTCAATCCTAGCCCTCGACGGTCTGAGGCTCTCGTTGTCGGATCGGGCCATGCCGGTTCCCCCTTTGCGGGGTTTTGGGGTTGTTCGCGGAAAGCTGGCAACGATGCGCGTCGCGGCCGCGAGAAAAAGGGAAACACCTTTTTTCGCGTGACTCGTAGCTGCGTCGGATGCGTTGCGATGCAAGTACAATTGCCAGATTGGGCCAAAAATTACCGGTTTTCGGCGATTTTTTTTACATTTATGACCCCTTTCAGAACGGTCTTCAAGGTACTCTATAGTTTCCCGTTTTTATTCTAATTTTTTTCGTTCTATTTTAAAAAAGGGAAAATACCTACTCCTTCAGGAAAATTCCTTTGAATAAGGAACACAAGTCTACATCTTCACGCACAAATATACGAGGCATCCACTGAGATTTTAAGACAGTCCTCTGAAACGTCCTGAAAGTGTTGCCGAAGAATAATTGTCGTTCTTGGTGCTTAACTTTCCCGGAAAAATTTGGTACTTCTACTTGTTATACACTCAAAGAAAGTGCTTGTTTCAAACATGAAACAAAAAAAGGAGGTATAGGTAGAGACTCATTCATGGTATTTCCAATTGATGTGGTAGTAACCGAATAAATTAAGTTACTAACCCAAATTTTGCACTGCTAGAGTTGCGGCACTACCACAATTATTGGACGTATTTCTGCAGAACAAAACTATGTGCATTAAGACACGAGCTCTGAGACCCATAAGAATATATGCCTATGAGGGCTCACGTCATTATGCACATCGTTCAGTTTGATAGAAATACGTCAAATTAATTGGAAATCCTCCAACAAAATGGGGTAGTGCCACCATTCCAAGGGATTACCCTATACACTTTTTCCGTGGATTATTCTTGAATTTGCCGCCAAGTCCTTTTTACCTCGGTTTAAACTGAATTTCTCTAGCAAGGTAACATACTTACAGTAAAAAACCTCTTCGAGCACTGGAAAAAAAACACATTGGATCTAGAGTCCAGACTCTTGAGAACATTGACAAGAAAAAGGACTCTTGATTCAATCAGATTTAAGCTTAAATCAAAAGGAAATCCGCTCAAACTAAGAGGCTTGGTTCTTGAATTAAGCTTAAATCTGATTGAATCAAGAGTATTTTTTCTTGTCTATGTTTTTAATTCTGAAAAATTCAAGGAATGATTTATTCTCCTTTAAAAAAATGGAAGAGGAGCGGAGATTTTCAAGCAGCGCAAACAAGATGCTTGTTGGTGAGTTTCGCCATCGACATTTAAATTATTTTCGTTCGAAATCACAATTTTGCACTGGAAAAAAAACACATTGGATCCAT
This sequence comes from Bemisia tabaci, assembly GCF_918797505.1. NCBI lineage: Eukaryota > Metazoa > Arthropoda > Insecta > Hemiptera > Aleyrodidae > Bemisia > Bemisia tabaci. Next base: position 5,406,020 of record NC_092800.1, on the reverse strand, counting down.
AGAGTCCAGACTCTTGAAAACATCGACAAGAAAAAGGACTCTTGATTCAATCAGATTTAAGCTTAAATCAAAAGGAATTCCGCTCAAATTAAGAGGCTTGGTTCTTGATTTAAGCTTAAATCTGATTGAATCAAGAGTATTTTCTCTCGTCGATGTTTTTAAGAGTCTCGATTCTAGATCCAATGTGTTTTTTTTCCCAGTGCATCGAGTATTTTTTCACGGCGGTAAAGCGCCTCATTTTCCAGTATACGGCAACCTGGGTTGCACTGCGCGTGGGTTGTGGGTGATGAGCTGCGCTTCGCGCGCGGTCCCACTCCCCATTGTCCCAAATTCCTGCCCAATCTTCTCGGCTGTATCATCACGCCTGAAAAATTGCGCGACGCCCATGCCATCGGCCAGACGGTCTCCGAGTGAACGCCTCTCCACGGCTCCGAAAGGGTGCCGCTGGGTGCTTCGTGGTCTTTGGGGTTCGAGGTTCAAAGAGCAGATCCTGTGAATAGATTGCGTGAAATTGCACGAGTCGTTTAACGATTGCCTGTGTCTCAATTTCTTTGCGGATTACCAGCAATGTAGCTATGACTGAAGTTGTTTTCTGCGAAGCATTTTTCAAAAACGAAAGCTGGATTAAATAAAATTAGTGTGAGCTCAAAGCTCTGACAGCTATCTATCGGTGTGAGTCTCTGTCAGATGCTGACTTCATCGAAAGCATATCGCCATCTTCATGCAAAGAAAATTTCACCGAGAACAAGTTTCGAATATATGGTATTTGTCTTTCAATGAAGAATTACGCACCAATTAGATGAAGTTGAATATGCAATTTTGTTAGACGAGCAAGTATGATCTTATGTCACCCCGTCCCAAAAAAAGAACATACATATACGAAAGTTCAAAGTTTGAAGTCACTTCAAATCCGTTTCAAAGTTAAAAGTTGGTAAATTCATGTAGAGAGTCTATAGAAGTTTGAGCTTTGAATCATTTTGAAATAAGGGTAAAAATAACAAAATATCTTATACCATATCATATATCTTAAATATCTATTGAAATCCAAATACTCAAAGAAAATTTTAAGAAAATCCGTAGTAACCATGGTAAGCGCCATTTTCTCCTTACCATTTGCTTGTTAACCGTGCTATAGCCATGCAATGGCACAAAGCTCCCAATTTTTACATTCATATTGTTTTGAGGTGTTTTTTTTTTTTGTCTACATTTATTTACAAAACACCCGGTTAACAAACAGGTTTAAGGTTTTGTCTGCACTAGAGTGAATAGAGTCGTAGACACCGTCACCACCAAAAACAAGCAAATATTATGACAAACATTCAATTTATCATTTTCTAAAACGAGTAACTCTTAAAAAACTCTAATTCATCTTAAGTATATAATATTTCTCACGCTAAAAGCCATGTCTCACTGTCTCAGCAACCCACACACCGCCCGAAAAAAGGATGAATCCAGAGCGGTGCCTTCTAAATTGGATTTCTTGTCAGTGAGGTGCGCATGAGGTTCCGTAATTAATAACACGTGTTACGCCATACTTTCAACTTCGAGCCAAGGGATGAAAAATCTGTTAGCTCCGGGGAAAGGCTGCAAGATGCTCGAGAAATGATACCCTCCTCCCTTGCCAGGGACTCCTTGTAGCTTCTGTTTCTTTTCTAACCCGCAAGGCGTTTTTCATTTCGGTCTCAACCCCCACCCTCGCTCCAGGGGTAACCGAGTTGGTGAAATAAAACAGTTCCGCGGCGCCTAATTGAGAATGTATTTTCCTTCTGCGTGATTAATGGCAGCGGGGAGGGGTTTTCGGGGCTGCTTCTCTTCTTGGGGGGTTCCTAATTAGGGTTCGTTTTTGAGTTTATGCAAAATGGTGGCGCTAGCTTATTTTGTTGCCAAATTTGGTTTTCACTCCGAGAATGAGTTATTGCAATCAGCTGCTTCGCTCATCATCTGGTATCTTTCGGGTGATTTTCTCCGAGACCGCCCCTCTTTTTTGAAAAATTTCGCCGCCGGGTAGTTTGGAATGGCTGAGAGCTTATTACAGTCATACTTTTTCGTTTTCAATCCTGTGAATATCCATCTGAAGACCTGCAATTTGAGAATCAAACAAATCACCCCATGCGAAAGCACGATCAAATGTTAATTTGAAGTTACTGTTTGCAGCTTTTTCATGAGGTTGAGACCTTAGAGTATTTTTTCTTAAAAATGTTTCAATGATTATGATAGCAATTTCTCTATCGATATTGCATTCAATTTTTCTTTTAGGAAATAGTCGGAATCGAAACATTTGCTTGTTATTTTTAATAAACCGGATATTAGTATCGGAATATCTTAAAATTTGAAGTTCCAAATCATAAAATTGCACAAATCATGATTACACACACTTAAATATTGTTTGGATGCGCTTTTTAGATTTTTACATGTTTGGCCCTCAGAAAAACGTAAAGATTTTAAATATATTACTCTCTCCGTAGTCAAATATTGTCTGAATAAACCTTATCTTTAAGGGATCATCAAAGATAAACCAATTTTATTTCTTCTTATTTTTTTCTGCACCACATGAATCTTCAGCATTAGCCGATGCTAGAGCTCTCTGTCTCGGTACCTCGAATTTTCGCCGTAAAATCACCCTATTAAGAGAACGCCATTCGTATTATTTTCACCATTTTCCTTTTGTACAAAAGATACGACCATTTTCGCAAGTCGTAGATAAAATGTACCTCTCCGGTAATCGGCTTTAATGTATTCTATCTACTGGGCTTACATTTTTATGAATGAGTTGAACTTTTTATCAATTTAAACGAATAGAGATTAAATATTTCGGTCTATTAAAATGATCGAAACCCGGAAAGGGTGTCGAATTTTTCACGATATTATAATTCAGATAAGAGAAAAATAGAAAAAAGGGCTCGTCCAGATTTTGCACCGACGAATACGGTGCTGGGGAAATAATAGAAATACAGGCGAAAATCGAGACTCGGCGAGGAGGGAACGAGGGATGCTGTAAGCAACAATAACACGCAAGAAAAGAAAGTCTCATAAAAATTCACCCCGTTCTTCAAGTTGGAAAATATCTGATGGTTTTTCGATAACTTATGCCGAAAAAGTCGTTACGCGGGAATCATAAACGTTTCGGGGCGTTTTATCTCCTTCGAGAGTCGAGACGGAGCGAAATATTGGCGGCCGTACATCATGCGTTTTCCCACTGATTTTTTCGGTGTGTGCTCTCCTGTATTTATTGAATTTGCGTCGTTGTCTCCCTCTTTCGAATCCTTGGAGCACACCCTCTGTTCGAGTGGTATTTCAGAAGTTTGTATCTCATTCAACATAGTTGAAGGTGAAATACCTTTAGAGGATCCATCACTGATTGGTTCAGTCATCTTATCGTTCATGGAGACTCTTATTGTTCTGGGAAGCGTTCACTGGAGAAAAAAACCACATTGGATCTAGAGTCCAGACTCTTGAAAACATTGACAAGAAAAAATACTCTTGATTCAATCAGATTTTTGCTTAAATCAAAATGAAAGTTAGGTCACGCAACTAAACTAACTCCCCGGCAAAGCTGGAAGTATCACTCGAATTGAAGGCGCCCGAATCTTGAATTTGAACACACTATTTCTAAAACTTTGATGAACGGAACTTATAGCCGCCGCAAAGAGCGAATCCGATTGGGAGGGTAAAAATAACCACTGTCTCCGTGTCATTTGATGCTCTTAACTGGAAAAAAAACACATTGGATCTAGAGTCCATACTCTTGAAAACATTGACAAGAAAAAATACTCTTGATTCAATCGGATTTTTGCTTAAATCAAAAGGAAATCCGGTCAAATTAAGAGGCTTGGTTCTTGATTCAAGCAAAAATCCGATTGAATCAAGAGTATTTTTTCTTGTCGATGTTTTTAAGAGTCTGGACTCTAGATCCAATGTGTTTTTTTCCCAGTGTGTTGGTGAGTTTCACCATCGACATTTAAATTATTTTCGTTTGAAATCGCAATTTTGTGCTGTGTCAATTCCGTCATTTTGCCAAAACGAGGTAACTCCTCGAGTTATCCGTGAGTTTTCTCAAGGATTTCTCCGGGAGTTCTCTTTCTTTTTAGTTCTTCGTTCCTCAACTCAGATAAATTGCCTCAGGAAAGGGTTGAATACCTTGTCAGTAATTAATTAGGTGCCCCTAAAGGAAATTCTTTTACGAACAGCTGGCCCTCATTACGCTATTTATCAAAGCACGAACTGAAAGCCCTACCATTCTACCCCCACCCACCTTATCAAAGCTGAGGGAACTTTGATTTCTTCCTTGCAATAAAAATCCAATCGCCCGATCGATAGACGCTGCCAAGTAGCTGTTATATCACTGAATTTGTCGATAATTTCTTCAAAGGCTTGGATCAATCGTAAAAAGCTTGGCATCGGTAACATCGGCTGATCTGCAGTTTCAAGCGACTAATTAACGGAGCAACGAGCAACTAATCGCGTTGACTCCAAGCTGACATGCGCATTGTCGACTTCACGTCCAGATCTGATCTGGGACGGGACATCTGGAACCTATTGTACTGTTATTTCGTCCGTTCTCAAGTGTTGCCAGACGGCCCTTCCTCAACAGCTTTGGTAGTAATAATGATGAGAAAAAAATTCGAACAACACATATGAAAACAGTACACTGGAAAAAAAACACATTGAATCTAGAGTCCAGACTCTTGAAAACTGTGACAAGAAAAAATACTCTTGATTCAATCAGATTTAAGCTTAAATCAAGAACCAAGCCTCTTAATTTGAGCGGATTTCTTTTTGATTTAAGCTTAAATTTGATTGAATCAAGAGTCCTATTTCTTGTCAATGTTTTCAAGAGTCTAGACTCTAGATCCAATGCGTTTTTTTTCCAGTGCAGTATTATAGCGCGACCGGTGCACCGACAAAAATATCATCGAAGAAGTAGTTAAAATACTAGGAGAGCACATCATAATATCATTTCAGAAAATAGTAGTGCTACTGCTACAGACGGCTAACTTGGTGCGAAAAGTCATGAATTGAAGCGATGGCCTCCGACAATCGGCTGGAAAAGAAACCGTTCCTCCAAGACGAGAAGATAGCTGAAATTATTTTTAAAGAAAAATTAAACAACACAATTAAACGGGAAAAGTAATGGAGCGCAAAATTTGATGATTTTTTTTTTTTTAAATATATACATCAAATGACAATCTTTGGAACTAAATTCGGACGAATCTCGAAATTTTATCCAGGAATTTTTTTCGGAACTTCGGGGAATGGAATTCCAGGCACCCTGGAATCTTCGGTTATAGAAAATGGCGGCTTTGGTTTCCAATTTCCATTAATTTTATTCATTGCATAACTTTTCATGAAGTTTCAGAGATGCATCTCCTCAAAATCACAAGCATGCATTTAACATCGATTCCCTACTTTTATACTGACTGTGCGTGTGCGAACTCCTACGATTCCAACTTGACAACGCGAGGAACTCTGAAATGACCGTTGCTGCGCGCCAAAGCGCGAAGTCGGGGACGATCGCGGACGCCTCGCTCTGAAGACACACCGGCGGATTCCGGGGGGGAGGGGTTGGGGGGGTTGGGGGGGTTTGGACCCCCGCTTGCCAATGTAAATGCGAGGGCGCAGCGATTCCCCTTTAACGAGCTGTTGGGATTAACAGGTACTCGGGATGTCTGAAAGCCTCACTAGGATGAGCTGCCGCTCGCCAGTGGCGTGGCGTGCTTTGCGATATATCGATGAATGTGTCATTTAAACCTATAGAAAAGGATCGAGAAATAGGGTCACCTTAATAATCGATTCTTTACCATAGCTTCAAATGGTGAGATATCGATAAACGGCGTTGGACTACGGACGCGCATGAACAATGCTGTTGTGCAAAGGGAAAACACCGTGAGAGCCCTCAATGATTACCTAATGCCTTTGAAAAATCACAAATTTTCGAAAAATGTTTTGTATATGTGTCCGCTAGTTTTGCAGAGAATGTTGTTCGTAATTTGATTTAAAGTGTCGGAAAATTTTAGAGACAAATAATTATAACTTACTCCCAAAATGAATCTTCTGATAAAAAATTTGGCGACATTCCAATGTTCAATGGTTTTTTTCCTAAGCCTGGTAGGATGAAAGTAGTAAAGCTTTAAAGCCACTTTGATACTTTAAACCAAATAGTAAATGTTTTATTAAGTCAACTCTAAAATGTTAAGAAAAATAATTTGTCAATATTATTTTCATATCTTAAAATGTTTGTTAATTATGGGATGTTCAAAAAATGTTTATTACGATACAGACATGTTTTAGATATCTTTATTTTTTGTTGTTAAAACCAAAAATGAAAAAAGGTTATTTTATCATTTGATAGATGTTTCCTCAGGGCCAAGTTTGCAACATCAGTATACTGTGAACAAACCTCAAACTGGTTCTTATGGCCGACATAACATTCAACGAGTCAAAAATTCGCTTCTTCGTCACCTGACAACACTACTGTGCTAAAGAAGAACGAGAATGAGAAGCAATGAGAGTTAGAATATTGCTTTTCCTCTCAGAAAATATTTATTTTTTGAACCAAACCATGAATATTTTCCCGTGACATTTTCAGACACTTTCGATCAAATTAAGAACAAAGTTTTCTGAAAAATCGAAAGGAGAACTTTTACGAATTCCCTTAAAAATTCGTGATTTGTCAAAGGAATTTAGCCACGTCTGAAGGCTCATACGGCCTTTTTCCTTAGCACGACAGATTAACCTCCAATTTGAGCGCAGTTTGACCCGGATTTTTTGCCAAATTTTCGCGCCGAAACAAGAAAAACCTACACAAAATCCTCATGTTTGCGAAGAGCACGACAACATTGTTGGCGGGAATAAGCGCTGAGTTTTGATGGAACGTTCCAGATATGACAACTGGCAAAAGCGTCCTGTGTGGTCTCCATAATCTATGCCTTGTTCACGGTTCCTCCACCACCATCTCGATCGGGCCAAGTTCGCCTCCCACCGCCACCCCCCTCCCCTCCGCGGGGCCACCATTCTCCCGCCCTGATTGGTCAGCAGGCGAACGGCAATCAATGGTGATTAAAATTGTTAAAAGTAATTTCGCGCTCAAGCGGCTCTTCGTCTTCCGCCGAGAGGGGAGGGGGTAGTGAAGGGGAGGGGGGAGGGGAAAGCTCCGAGCTTGCGCCTTTCCGCCCGACCCTGACCCTTCTTGAGAGCCTTTGCCTCCGCTCAACAGTACCTGGTCATTAAATCCGACAAAATTGACTTTACGGATTATTCTTCTTTTTATTTTGATAGAATTAATTAAATTAGAAAGAAAGTTTAGGAGAAAAAAAATTGATGACCGTCGATCGGGATAAAGACAAATTTCTATCAATGTTATCTTCCTTCACACGTGCTCGATACAGCAATGCCTAGACAAACATCAAATGGATTGCATTTTGCAAAAAGGAACCAAAAGCGTTCCAAGTGCGGATTGAACAACTTAAATTCATTGCAAAAAATTACAGAAATCGTGGAAAAAATTAAATTTACTAAGGTCATTTTCGTCTTGAATTCATAATTTATAGGGAGTAAAGATAAAACTTTTTTAGATGATCAGTTTCTATTTGCAAGGTGAAAAAAGTTGCACAATCTTAGCGACATCGGAATGCTTGTGGTTCCTTTTTGCAAAATGCAATCCAAATGTTGTCACAGGAGGAAAATCAAAGAAGAAGAAGAAATGAATTTGTCTAGAACAAAAAAATTTGATTCGTTTTGTATCATTAATCATAACTTTTCCGTATTTTCCCCGCATTAAACTGTCGTATTCTTTGATTAAAGTGAGAGTGAAAATTATTCCATCAAGATCAAAATTCCGACTTTCAATATCTGACGATACGTAGCAACGTTAGTTTTGCCCGTAGCTCCAAAACTTCCAACTCAACACGATGAATGAGTCAATGATCCACGCCATTCAAATCCCACCCCTAACCGACGCCGTGTTACTTTCAAATGGAAATATATATTTCATTTCTAATCTATTAACCAAGCAAAGTTACACAAGTTTTACATTAATACGAAACTATTTAAAGCACTCCAATAAAATTGGATCTCAGCTACGCCTAAATGTATACCCGAAGCGATATCCTCCGATCGCTTCATTTTTCATCCCCATCGGAGCGTTTATTTTTCCTTGTTGTAAAGTTAACCACGAGCCCGCGCCAGGGAAAGTTGCGAAGCAATTAACCAAGAGACAAAATTATCTACTCAAAAAGTTTCATTATCGAGACGACATCGACGGAGGAGGAAGATGTGTGGGCAAACTTGTTTATAGGATGTTCTCTCATGTTTGAAAAGTAATAAAAAACGGAAAACCCTCGGTTGTGTGATAAAAGTTGAAGTATTAGCCTATCAGTAGGCGTTCCCTACCCGAGTTCGGGATGTATCGGTCCCCGAGGAGAAGGTACTCGAAAAATCTGGGGGATGGAACATTTTTTATTGAGCGAACAAAAAGAAGTGATGGCTTCGGAAGGGTTCATGCTACGCGACTTTGCGGCGGGGGGAGGGGTTGAGAGGATAAGGCGTCCGAGAGCTTGGAAGGGGAGCCTCGAGGGTAGCAAGTGCGTTTCTCTTCGCAGACAGAATAGAACCTTTCTCTGAAACATCTTATTTTCAGTCTACGACCGGTACTTCTTAGCTTGTTGCGAGTTTCAATATTTAAACATTAATTTTACTCTGGAGCTGGTACTTTCCTGCTTGTTTCGTGGTGTATAGATGGACTTTATCTATGACCGTACACGCGAGAGGAAAGTCCACAACAACTCCAAATTTAATTCATGATACCAGAACTCAGACGAGTGTTTCACGAACATTTTGAGACAAAAAAAAAGTCTAAAAATGTTAGACCAGGGTAAGTTATGACGGTTTACAGTTCACAATTAAAAAAACTAGTTTCCAGAAAACGCTGTCCGAAATTACAATCTGCCATTTTCATGGCATAGCATCACTAGAAATTAATGCAATTTTTCCCTTATTGTTAGTTTTGACACTAAAATTGACAAAACTGCACACAATTTTGGTCTTTAATACGTTTCAAAGGGTTCTCCGTTGAAATCTCAAAATCCTCTTTTTCGGCTCTACTCGATAAAGCTGTACTGAAAATGTTGCCTCCATAGACCCGCGGAAAGTCAAATGTGTATTTAAAATCATATCGTCAATCAGCAGCCTTTTTCGGTGCCCAATACAAGCACCATTGCTATTTACAAAATTTAAAAGGAATTTGATAATTTTATTCATATATGGAACATTTTCCAAACTATTGTTCATTTGTTGTAGAAAACTATTCTCAAGAATTCGGTTACCGCAAAGCTCCTAAAGACTGATTTTAACCGTGCTCATTTTCTTTTCTTCATTATGTTTTATCGCGGTTGTATGGGATTTTAAAGACCGTTACAGTAACAGGATACTTTTCATGTATTTAAGTTATTCCGTATTAACTTGAAGGCTCGGATACTGTATCGGATTCTATTCACACCAGCTCGGTAGTGTTTATCAAAACGTATTTTCTCAACGTTTCTCTAATTTATTTGCCTTGTCCTTTGATACCATTTCGAGCACAGTCGACGGTCGGCGTTCACAGACTCGGAAGCAAGCTGGGAGACGGGGCGACAAGTGTGAAGTCCTTTTACGCGCACCGAACGCTAGAATACTAAAGAAAAAATGCCGTATATACATTTGGACGTTGCCTAATTTCTCGTATTAGAATATTTAATTGAAGCAAAAGTTGTATGTGTATCTTTTTGAAATTTTCAAACATATTAGATTAAAGTGCGAATAAAATCGTGGGAAAAATTGGTGGTAAAATATTCACAAGTTTTTTGAAAGTTCGTATTTTTGTAAAAGAGAATTTCGCAAGGTCTGGGAGCTCATAGGCGTCCGAGTGAGGGCTTCAGAACTGGTTTCCGAGTCAGAGGTGGAAACGTGCCGTGGAAATAGAGAGGGAGCGACACAGCGGCCGTGGCAGAGGATCGGCCCGGATCAAATAGCTCAAATCCCCGTATTATATGAAGTGTTAAACATTTTTATGGAACGAATTGAAGCTCGGACGTGTAAGAAAAAACATTCGCCGAGACCGAAAGCTGGACGACGGTGAAATATTTACTCAAAAAATAAACGGACGATGAAAGAAAGGAGATACGGAGGAGAGGAATTCTTTTGACGGCGCTCCGAGTCCTCTAATTGGCTGGCAAACCTGTTCAAGATGGTAGCCTCTAAAACAAAAGAACCTGTTGTTTATTGGGAAAAAATGATAAAAATAAGGGGAAAAAGTATGTGCCCCGGGTATGGATTCAATAAGTCATGCGCACGGTCTTTGTGGAAATTGTTCACATATCCGATATGCAAGTCCATGCGCCTTATCTCTGTCTCTCCTTCGCCTCTCTTGACTTTTTTCTCTCTCTCTGCTCTATATCCTGCATTTCTCCTCATCCTCCTCTCTTTTGTCTCTGGTTCTCTGCGACGGTGATAAATTCAGTACTCCATAATAGTGATCTAATTCCAAATTCTTTGTGTTTTTTTTCTCATTCCCATAATTATTATGGGATGCCAGTCGATTTTGGTCATTGCACTCACTTTGAATGCATTATTTTATCCACATTAATCATTACACTGAAAACACTATTACACTTACTGCGTCTCTTGCTCTCAAAGAAGCTTACGCTTTTTTTTGCAATGCTTTGTGTCTTTTATTACTATCCAAAACCACTCAAATGAATATTTCCTCATTATTTTTCCGCTTGAAAAGTTTTTATTAGGTATTGCATGAGGTGGACTAAGTTGATGTAAAGCACAGAATACGAGTATGTCCTAATATTTACACAATGCGGGAAAATCCCTCATTTGTACACCTCAATCAAATCCTTGAAATCGGATTATCTGCTGTATTTAGATCGTGAATGAAAAAGAGCGAGTTTACCTAATTTTTGGCATTATCTGATCGCAGAAACAGAAGCATCAAACCAGGATAACAATTCTTACGCAGCTCAAATCCCGCGACATGTTAAACACTTTTTTTATCATTGTTTTTATCGAAATTTGTGACTTTCCTCCGCATATTAAGCCCTATATTTGGTATAATAGCTCTGGTCAACGCTATCATTGTCGTAACTTTAGTAGCCAATCCTCAATGTGCGTGTGAGTAACCGAGTTTCGAAGAGGAGGTCCAGTTAAAAGTATCCAATAAAATCGATAAACAGGTGTAAATCGGTCGAAATTCTCTCCAGGCTTAAAATACTCTGTGGGCAATTGCCGAAATTCGAAAGCGCCCCACCTAACCCTCGCTTAATCCCTCTGCCACGCGTTCCTCGTTTGCGGTGGCTTTTTTCGGCGCATTTTATGGAATCTTAATGTCAACAATAATTATTTCACGAATTCTTAATCCTTTTTATTCGCCCGAATTAAAATACCGATCGTTTCCCTCTCGAGCGACGAAAACGTCCATCTTTAACTTCGATTGGCTGCTGTTCCCATCGGCATGGAGGAGCGATGTTGTCAAGTGATTTCAAACAAATTAAAGAGGAGGTAAAATGTTTAAGGCACTCGTGTTTTTAATAGGACGGTCAAAGTTCTTATAAAGTTTCAAATTTTCATTTTCAAAAATTTTGTGAGTAAGTTATTATCAATTTTGAGGTTTTTTAATTTAAACCAGTATATGTATAATGTATGTACATAATATTCGGCGTAATCCTTTGACGCAGAACTTACTATGCCATCTAATGATAAGATTAATTGAGGGGCTTGTAGGACAAGGTGCATAAATGCAGTTTTTGCTATTTTGAGATATACGTGTTTGAAGTTTCAAAATAACATGGATCCTTATGGCGGAATGGCAGTTCGAACTGACTTTTTGATGCTTAAAAATTGGAATTTGGGATGAAATTTTTTATAGAATATGAGGCATAGTGTTTTACTTGAAATCAATAATATCTCAACTTTTTTCAAAAACTGCACGTATGCGCCTCATCCACCATGTCCCTCAATTATTCAATTTAATTATTTTTAGAAATCAAGAAATTTTATGGAACAATTACATTTTCTTTTCCGTGATACCCTCATAAAACAGGCAAAATGATCTAAAGAGGGCCAACAAAACCAAGTAAAGTCAGCGAATCATAAAAAAGCATAACACCTATCCAGATAAGCCATTAGAGAGTAATCGGAAAATTCAATTATTGTCGTCTCAAACACAGAGTGAAAAGTGAATCTAGCAACCTTGCGATGCCGTTTACGAGGACAAGACCTGATGGAAATGATGACATAAAAAGAAGAAGAAAAGTTGATGGACCGGTAGCTTGCGTTAAAGAAACTATAAAATTTTATAAATATTTTTATGTAAGACATTCATCTTGAGCGCGGACGAAGAGGGGGAAAAAAATGTCGATAGAGATTCTTTCTCCTCTTAAGTCGTCTTCTTTTTCTTGAAATATTAATTGTGGAAGAATGAGTGCAGACCCAGTCTATCACTTAGTGGTTTCAGCTTCTTTGTCGGCTGGAGTGGTTTGCCGAGGAATGAAGGAAATCTTCATTTTTGAGAGGCGGTATGGCGCAAGAACTTTGAAAAAATGAACGGACAAACATCACAGGATCTCTGAGATGTCTACGAGTTAACTTTGACCTATCATTGAAGAGGCCAAGATTATACTCGAGTTTTGAAAATCAAGCATCATTTTGCACTGAATTCGCGGGCTTAAATACGATTCCGCCATTTTTTCCTATCTTTTGAAAAACGTAAGATGTAGATACTTTTTTCCTTGGAATATCTCCCTGCATATTCCTTAGTTGATTACATTGCTCTGGACACACATAAAAGTTGATCGCATCAACATATAGTGGAATAAATCAATGGATTAGACTTGGCAAAATGTGAAAACTGTAACCGCTGATATCTTCGACAATACAAAATGAAGATGTTTATAAGTGGCTGCATTGATTTCCTAGTAAAATACCACCAGAGAAACTTCCCTTAAATTTCACAATCTAACATAATTGACATAAACAGTTGCATTCTTAAGTCTAAAATTTCATGCCCAGCCCCTGTTATGGGTTCGTTCAAGTAAGCGAATTAAAATGACTGATAGCTTTCTTAAACAACGACTTTCCCGCAACTTTGATTGAGAGGAGACGGGGGATGGAAAAACTATAACTAAACCAAAAATCAAGATCTTGATCTTATGTCATGTTGACAAGCCATAAAACCGATTGAGTCATCCATGCAAATCATTTTTGTTTGCCCACCTTAACGTCGGCTCCGCCACAGCCCATTAACCCCTGCCCAAGAGAGTGCGGACAGTCGAGTAGCAATGACCGGAAAAAACGATCTTCACCGTTCTAACATGAGCCTCGATATGTTAGACTTCTTATACGATTGAGAGCTCATGAAAAAGTACGGATGGAAGCTTAATGCTCGACGCCGTCCGGCTGACGAGAAGGCACGGGATGCATGCATAAGATCCCGGCTAATTTAATTTGTCCGGCCAAAGTAGGCCTTTAAGTTTTTGAAACACACACCGAAAACCGCGCAAATACAACGGATAACAATACGCACGTGCGGGGTTTTGCAGTTCAGAGGTGGAGCGGGTTAACGCACGGAATTCACTGCGGCCTACGCAGCGGGGGAGGGGAAGTGCGGGGAGAAAAAATGAAGAAAAGCAATCATTTACTGGGAGAAAAACTAGATTGCATTAATTAAAGGAAACATCGGATGAGCCAGGGGTGAAGTGGGGGGGGGGGGAGGGAGCAACCACGGGGGAAGGAGATAAACGGAGAGACAAGTCCTGTGGTTAGCGTCGCCTGACGCTGCTGCCAGCTTGAATGAGGGGCAATTTGTCTGGATAGTATTAAAAATTAGGCAATTCAGGACTTGCTTCGTAAAGTTTTCATAAAATATGAGCAAAATTCCGGAATTAGAAGAAGCAAGTGGGCGAAACTGGGTGCTTTGGTTTTCTCAAGGCATCGACGATACCAAATTTCTGCTGCAAATGACAGACAAATGACAGACCCTTACTAGCAAGAGTTCCCTAGCTGGACCATAACGAAAATTTATATTAAAAGTTATCAAACGTTGCTTAGTGTAACACGTACTTTTTTCATCCATCATATTGGATCACAACAATTTAGGTCAAGATTTCTTGCGATGGGAACTTCCCGCCTCATTTACAAGTGCAGACCTGAAAGATTCTAATGCCTGATCGATGTTCGAACTGTCCGCCTCAACGGTTTCTCTTTCCTGGCAGTCAAGCATTGATTAGCCATTATAATCTTTCGGGTCCATACTTGCAAATAAAATTCTGGTAACTTTAGATAATTTTCATGGTGGTCCAGCTAGAGAACTCTTCATAGTGTCTGCCATTTTCTCTAAATTAAATTCTTTTTTGGTCTTATTGCAGCAGAAATGGTATCATCGGTGCTCTCTTGAAGTCTCCTCTGTCGTCCAGAATCTTCAAAAAAAGAGGGCGCTCTTACTATTCAAAATTTTACAGATCGAAGTCCTTATTTTGCTGTGAAAAGTTACGAATGTAAGTTTTAATATCTGACAAAGAGTTTGACGATCGCTCCAATTAACCAAACTCGGCACTTTTCATCCAAATTGCGAATGTTCCCGACAAACAAGTTACCCTCTCCTACAGTTGTATTTTTACATATATATTTATGTTAATAAGCTAATAATGGTCACGGTAGCAGTTGATTTGCTTCTGTCTTTGAAAGCTTTTATCGGTCTGGTCTTAATCCCCAGAAATTCCGAGTATGGTAAAGTGAGGATTCCATGGGAACTTGATATTCAAATTTTTAGGAATGTGAATTTAATCGTAAATTACTTTACGCATACTGTGACGGACTCCCACCTGCTGTGAAAGACAAATAATACTTAAATTCTGAGAGTCAGCTCGTGGTTTACAGTGGAAAATTTGGTTCGACGTATCAGAAAAATGTTTTTCTTCACTTCAAACAAGTATTTCAACTACTAAGTTTTAAGCAATAATTCGTGTAATGAAAGAAAAAAACGAATTCACGCGCTTTTTTTAATCATGGTTGGGGTTCATTTTGGTTGAAAATTAAATACTCGATTCTGTTCGGTCTAACCTCTAACGGTGATACAACAATCATCCATTCACAAAATGAACCGTCGCGAATATTCGCCTAAAAGGAGGTGAAATTCGGTCAAAGTATGGTATAATCCACCCTCTCTATTCAGTGACGTACCCTATGTAATTTACCTTACTCCATTTAAAGTCTTCTGGGGGGACGATAGAAGCGTATACTCGCATCGTCAAAAATGGACCATCCATACATTTAAATCGTTCAAAATTACGTGTATTTAAATGCGCAAATGCTGTCAATCTGCTTTTCCGTGAATTTTCGTCAGTTTTTTTTTCGTTATTGATTTAATCAGAATTTTGGTACTCTGACCTTTGGATTCAAAAGTTTTTGGAATATAATATTGGTAGGTTCTTGATTAATTGAACTATAAAATTCTTCCAAAGCTTCGCGTTGGACATGCGTTTTCGATCGCTTCAAATCGCACGAACAATCAGAAAATGGACTAACCGCCTCCAACGCTTTTTTATACGACGATCCCAGAATGCATTTCGCGAATAATCCATTTTTCGATTGGTCGATAGCTCCTCCGTGTAAGATGGAAACCCGCTTTTATTCGAGGTTACCCTCGTAAAGACAGACCGAGCAACCAATCCGGCAGCCCCGCCTAGGGAGGGAAAGAAAATCGTGTTCATTAGCATGGTACGTGGAGTTTGCAAGTTTGCGCACGGTTAGCAGCCGGGCAACCGGAGTTTTGATGCGCCTTGCACCACGCTCTTGACACACCATTAAAATACTCGACTTGTCCACTTCCTTCCCCACCCCCCGCCTCCCTCCCCCTCCCCATCCTGCGCCGAGCAGGAACCATTCTCAGCTTCAAAGGCGATCTTGCGCCAATAAACATCAGCTATGGCTCCTGGAGCTGGAGCTTTCCTCCCGGGCGGGGGTGGAGGGGAGATGCGGTTGGGGGTGGTCAACCTGTGCTTTCGGGCCCGAGTGTCGCGTCGGCCTGTCAACGCTCCGACCACCGTTAGACTATTCGGGGGTTATCTTCCATCGCCCCCGCCGCCTGCTCGCTAGACTGCATTTCTTTCGTCTCGACCTCCTCGTTGCCGTCCTGTTTTTCCCTGCGATTTTTCTGCATTTTATGTGGTGTAAAAGTAGGGGTTATTCCGGTACCGTGTACAGCTCTTACGGCCTTATTCGTAGTGTCGTCGTTCTTCAAACGGCATGCGGTTTACATCGCGATCAATGAAAGTTGAATCGGATCCTTGACCTAGCATAAAAAATAAGACATTTTGCAAACCTTCAGTAAAATCCAGTAGTGCAATTTTGAAAATGGTCCCGCGCGAAGGATTACAATAATTTGCCATTGATAAAATACAAAATATGGAAGATCATTTCTTTTTTATTTTGACGAAACCTAAAATTTGACAGCTGAAGGTCAAATTTTCAGGTTATCCACCGTAAACTCGACAAAACTGACGACCAAATCTCAGATCTAGCTGCTAAAGTTTTCGGGGTGCGGACGCTGCCGAAAATGTTTCACCAAGTGGGGAATTTACTAGAACTCTTGATAAACGCACCGTGGTGCGGAATAAAGCCGCGAGCCATGGTTAGATAGCACATGCTCTTATAAATCGAGGCTCGTCCTAGACATCACTTACGGCTCTCTTTCGTAACAGAGCAGAATGAGGATCTTGACATTATGACAGTGCCTTTAATTAATCATTATTGAAATTTTAAATATCTCAGCGCCCGTGTAGGGTGGCAAAAGTTCATGGAAAATAGACCCTTGAAATTTCACGTGAAATATTTTATGAAATTTCGGAAATTTATGAAAGATATTGAAAAATACCGGTTCCTTTTCTTGTTTGCAAAATGTAAAAATTGTGCCTTTCTTCTCTTTTTGTGTGTTTGAGTGTGGGTTGAATACTCTAGCCCCCGAAAAATATGAAATACTACACCGAAATTCCCAATCCTTCATTTTTTTCATACGTTTCATGCCACCCTGCGCTCAAGTATCAGTTTTTTTGCTGACTATCTTTTCACGATGATTTGACGATGTTTCTGGGTGAAATTCAGGTGGCATCAGGGCATGTATCAGTGTCGTCCTTACTCGCGGCCCATCTGCTCGTTGCGGGCGGCGCGGCGTGGTGTCTATCGGGCCGACCCCATCTGATCGGCCGAGGATGGTCATGCCGGCCGCGGTCTCCGGTCTCTTCCCGCGGTAGCAGTCGCTCGACTATGATTTCCATTTCATTTTCGGATCTGGCGTCCCCGGCCCCCGGAGCCGATCCCGTCGGCGTTGCCCCCGATCCGTCCCCGATATCCCTGCCAATTTTGGCCGCTGCCCCATGCCATGCGGAGGCGTTTTCCTGTAACGATCTCATTGTTTTCACTTGCTGCCTTTCCGGCCCGATACAGGGCTCTGTTGCCACTTTGAGCCGGGATCGCGCCTCTATAAATGCGCACTTCGTATGGTCGGGTATAGCGCCCATGTAGTCAAAGTACGGACAATGGACATGTCGTTAATTTGGAGGTTGAGACATGGAGCTTTCAGGGCCAAAAGAGTATAGCCTGTGAATTCAAATTATCCAGAGTGGCTGATTATTACAATAGTTACGACCCGTCGTTCGTAAAGCACGTATTTGACTTAATCCTTGCACAAATTTACCCATTTTTGCGGGAGAACACTCATTTATGGATAACTTGGATATCTCGGTTTGATATTGGGATCTGAAGATTGACGGTGACATTTTTTTGGTTACAAGGTTGGCTGCCTTTTTGGGCCCTAAGAAATCCATATTTTGTTATGTACATACTCTTCCTATATAGGTATTCTGTAACAAACCGATTCCCAAATTTCCTAATATTAGTTGATCTTTTTTTCCCCTTTCAGAATGTTAGAGCCTTGTGGTACTTTTCCCTTCGTCATCATATTCTCCTTCCCTACTCTGCCGTGCTAAGGAAGAACACTGTATCTGTCTTCAGGCGTTCCCATATTCCTTTTGATAAATAGCGAATTTAGTGGGAAACTTGTAAATTGTTTTCCTCAAAATTTTCAGACAAATTTGTTCACAATTTAATCTAAAATACTTGAAAATGTCAAGGAAACGTGCATAACTTTCCTCATAAATGCATGTTTTATCCATTGAAGTTTTCTAACCGACTCTAAAGTTCTTCTTCCCGACAACTTTCTAAGGTTCTTACAGCGTTCTTTCTTAGGACGGCAGTACTCCTTAGCCCTCTTTTCCCCTATTTTTTTTCTGTGCAATATTGAGACCTCCAGACCAAGGCGCCACGGTACGTGACATCGACCCTTCAGTACATTCATACAGCTCGACCTCAAGAGGGACGATAGTATGGAAGATATCAAAACCAAAAATGCTCGGGCGATAAATATGCCGCACCTTGAGCATAACGACGAGAATACGCATCCAGAGTGCGAGAGCTCATGCAAACATTGTCTTGAATATTAATCTCCAATTCTCCACCTCTGAGTTTTCTCTCTGACCACCCTCTCTTCATCTCGCAGACTCTAATCAAGCTAGGTTTTTATTCTTCTTAATTTATTTCTATCCTATTAATATTCAAACTCCTTTCTACAGAGGGACTTAAAATGTTTCCCATGTATCCAATTTTACGATTTGTTAATTTAAATCGTCTTGCAAAAATAGCATAGTAGAATGTACCAAATGAATGATACGTATGGCCAAATCAATGCCAAAATACATTTTTCTAAGTGGTCATGAATGCAGGCATGTCAAGTATCATTATTACATTTTCTTTTCTGTTCGAACTTTAAGGTTCCATCGTAAGTGGAGAAAAATTGAAAGTACCTACTTAAACTAAAAAATTCAGAGCATGGCTGTTTAATGGATTATATTTTTTATTATTTTATCCCCCTATGAGACATTGATTGTTGCTCCTGAAGTGAGTGCAAATTGTTACTCCTGAGAGAAAAATAAGTAGTGTGCACTTCGTTTTTCGACATACATTCAAACTTATCATTGGTAAATTTAAAAAGTCAAATCTGCCTTGCTGAATACAAAGTCAACTCACTTAACATAATATGTTAAGTGATACATGTTTAGTGATATCATCGAAAGGTCCAGCACATGAATACATGAATATGTACTGGACCTTTCGATGATATCCGAAAAGAAATTTTAAAGCCAAAGCAAACTTGTGTTTTATCTTCAAAACTAAATAGCAAAGGTGGTGATCTAGAGCAGAGGCAAAAACATTTTTCTCTTTCATTTTTCCCGTTTGTTTTTTGTTAAAAAAAGAAACTGACTTCCAGAATTTGCAAGGTGTTTTGGGTGCCCAAAACCTATAACGCGAAAAGACAGGAAGACCGATCAGCGTGGTCCGATTCTGGATCGAGGAAGAGAAAGTCACCGCATTGTTCCGTTTTTAACTCGCTCAAAACAAGAAAGAAGCACCGTTGTTTCCCCCGTGTTCGATTCGCCATGGCGCCCCCACCCCCCGCGGTCCAGACAATCGAATCAAACCCCGAAAAAAACAATCAAATCAAATCTCTCCAACACTTTCATCCTCACTATACCGCAGCATTGCCTGACTGAACCATAGTCAAAATCCTCATCACAGACCTTTCAACAATTTTCATTGGAAAAATAAAAGGAAACAATCAAACACATGTTGTTTTTTCATCCCCTTATGAGAATCTGCGTATATTCAAACTTCTCGATTCAGACTGAATCTGTTTTTAACCATCCATCAATTCTACTTAAAATCCCATACCCTGCCATCAAAACCTGTGTCTATTGAAGAAATTCGGCAGCCGTGTAATACTACCGGCAGGGCCTCACTTCTCCCAGAAATTGGGCCCGGCTTTGTTTTACGCGGGTATTATTATCTTACACTCGAAGTTTTCTCTTTTTGTATTCATTTTCTATCCTTTTTTTTCAACATAACTCACCCTTGCTTTTTTTCGTCCAATTATTTCTTCTTGCCCGTTCTATCTGATTCCCGGAGAGAACCCGAAGTGAAATGGATCTTGAGGATTGTTTCACTGCCAGTCACAATCTTACTCTTGGTCCGGGCCAACCTTACGTTTCATTTGATGCTCGGTGTATTTTAGTGTTAAAAATGCAGTTATAAGTTTGCCCAGCAGTTTGCATGTTTCTTTTGGTGTCGAAATGTTGAGTGGTGGTTGGAAATTGGGAGGGTGGGCTGGGTGTGATTATCAGGCGGAGAATCTCCTGCAGCACTTAAATCAAGTAAAAATAAAGGTGAATTATTATAATTAAAAATGAATTATTATAATTAAGATATCATACATATAATAATCGTTGCATTTGTCTAAAATAATAATTGTCGTTCCTTTCAGGAAAGAACGTTACTACATTTCAATGTTGCCAAATTTCCCCGAACAAATTGCATATTATACAAGGAGAGTCTTGGGATTTTCTAACTGCAAATTCCATTGATTTTTCCTCTGATCTCGAGCAAAAATTGGAACACATTTTCAACAGAAATTGCGCGAGTACATTCTCGAAAAAAACTGAAGTTTTTGAGTCGATTTTCCACCCTTGGAATGGAATTCCGTCTCTTCGTCTGGGAAGCGACGAAATGTGCCAAATTTTCATGCGTGTTTCGAAACTTAATATATCTGTTTTTACATGGTAATTGTGTTTTAACGCGCGTGTTGTGTTGAGTAAAGTGCTGGTGACTTTGCAAATAAGCGTTCAACATTCAGTCGGAAACTATATTCAGTCTAAAAAGTCTTAATGAGGCTTCAGCATTTGACTGAATCTTGAATGCATGTTGGTAAAATCATCAGCCCTCTAGTTAGTGTATCTGTCTTGTCACCTTTTACACGTCTTCTGTCCTATTTTTTCCTCTTAAACTTTGATGCCTACAGTGAAGCGTTTACATAGTCCATAATGTGTCAATTTTATAGTTGAAAATGAAATTAATTTTTACTGTTCGTTCTTTGTTACAGGTAAGATACGCTTAACATCCTGGTTTAACTCAAAATACGCTGTGGTAAGAGTTTAATTTTTAAACTTTAAAACGTTAAACATTTCAGTATACATATATCCTTATTTGGTAAACCATTTAAATTCACGCATTCAAGAACCTATCTCTTGATTACTTTTAAAGGAATAAAAATCCCGTTTCCAAATTCAAAAAGCTTTTTCTGTTGATGGATATCTGTGAATTGTACATTGCAGTGGTCAACCATATATTTAGATTTCAATTAGAAGATAAGAGGAAGCAAGAAATCGAAGGTCACTTCTTGAATAATTTCAAATGAAATTGACAGGTACGGACGGCGCTAGCCGGTGAAGCCTAGACATAGTTCCATGATTTAGTGACTACGTGACGGAAATATAAATATGCAAATTAATTAGAGGGTCTCTCCACTCTCGCGTGGAAAAATCAACACCCATCCTCACCGGACATGAGCGTTTGATCCCATCCTGGATCATGGAGTGTCCTGTCATACCAAAAAATAAACAAATGAAATGAATACATAAATTGGGCCTTTTTTATAATAGTGTCATTGCACGGCTCTTGTCAAAAATTTTAAAAAATGTCAAAAAATAGACTATTCACCCGAGCCTCTGAGCGTTTTGACAATTGCCTTTCGCATCTCTTTCAATGGTGACTTTTGCATGGTTGCGCGTAGTGTTAGTTGGTTGGATCGCGAATCCGATTTTATCAATTTAATAAATGGTGATGAAAAATTGCTGTTCCGGAGAATCAATTTTAAAAAATCGGAAATTAGGAAGGCTCAAAATTTGAACTTTTTAAAGAAAAATAAAATTCAAATGAAAATTTCTGGGAAGTTTGTTAAATTTTGGTCCAAAAATCGGCTCACGTGCCGATTTGATACATTCGGGTTGCAAAAATTGAATTTTCGGAATTTACTTTACCACCAACTACTACTTTTACTTTTTGATAGAAATTATTCTAATAGTAGGGTATCTACTCATAGTTTTTAAATAATGTTCTGCATTTTTATCAGTAAGATCTTAAAAAGTTTGAAGATGCCATATATTTAAATTTATTTGAAGCCTTATCTATATTTCTCAAGTAATATAATTTAGCACGTTGGAGTTTTTTGCCAACGTGCGTTAAAATACCTGAAAATCTAAATACAGAAGGAAATTTGAGCTCATATGAGCTTTTCCCTCTGTATTGAGATTTTCAGCTTTTTTAACGCACGTTGGCGAAAAACTCCAATATGCTGTCTTACGACGCGTGCGTCCACCGCAATCAGTTTTTAAAATATGATTTGTTTAAATTAAATTAACCAACAAAATCAATGAACATTGATGCGATTAAATCGATTTTTTTGGTCATAAAATCGACTTTTCGAGAAAATCGATTAAAAATCCCCAATAATACCGCAGTCAGGACAAGCTCCAGAGTGAGACGTTACCTAAGCTCGCTCTGGCCGATGGCGGGTGGCGGTGGCGCTGCGTGGAGCGGCTGTAGCTCATTTTAAACGTCTCCTTCGATTAATGCGTCGAATTTATTCCGCGGTGAATGGGCCCATCGATCAATGTCACAACATTTACACGGGGACAGCGGGCCCCCGGAGCAGGGAGCAGGCGCCCCTCGCGGAATAATAATGCCCGCTCAAAATTCGATAATCTCATCGCTCGTATTTCAAATGCAGGTGACAGCGCCTCTCATCTCACCCACCGACGCCCCCGCGTCGCGTCCTATCCGGGTCCCACGGAAAAGTAGGCGCCCCATTGACAGGGAACTTGTTTTTCGAGGAATGGCTATTGGTCAACTTCCCTCCGTTTTCAAGTTCATCTCCTCTAAGGAAATTTTGATCAATTATTAGTCGTTTTGCATACGGAAAAACGGAACCGCACATCATCAAGGTGGAAGTTCCTCTAAAAAATTGTATTTTAACTCGATAACTGCCAGACGTTTTTACTTGAAAAGAAGGTATATCGATAAGAACCGTTTTCTTAGGTCCACCTTGAATTTGCTCAACTCTACGATTTGTACAAGACTGTTGTTGATCAGTGCAACTTTTGGGCGTTTTTCTACCACACGGAACTAACGTGCATTAGGACGCGAGCCCTGTTATGCATACATTCTTAAGGATCTTAGGGCTCGTGTCTTAATGCTTATAGTTCCGTTTGACAGAAGTACGTCCATTTGTTTGGCTTGTTTTTCACTTTCTATATTAACCAATAGCAAAACAAGAAAAAAAATATTTGTCTCAATGTGGCTTTCCCCTTTCGGCCTTTCTCCTGTAGCAACCTTGCAAAAGTTTGCGGAAAAGTCTTTGAAACTTATGGAATGACCAAAATTTCATGAACTCATCGTCAATCCGTAGTAAGCCATCTTGCTTTCAGAATATTTTCTTATTTTCTTGTTCTCTTCCTCTTGTGCTTCATCTTTTTGTTCTTCTTCTTGTTCTTCCTCCTCGTCTCCTGAAAAAGGCCAAAAGTTGTAGTTTTTACCTATATTGCGCGTCCCGGAGAATCCCACGATTCCCCGATTCGGAATCATCCTAACGAGTCATCGCTTTAATTAAGCGATTCGATGATCTCCTCGAACAAGGGGGGGGCGGGCGGGGGGGGGGGCAACTGCTTTAAGATTCGGGGCACTCGATACGCGCGCGGGGCCGGTTCATCGGCGGAAAAGGCCGAAAGGCGGAAACGAGGAGAAAATGGCCGTATAAGGTGGCCCTCGCGGTAATGTCTGGCCGTTTTTCCTTTAAAAGGCAAATAAATAATGCATCGCGATTTCATTCGTAATAATGCCCCCCCCCCTCCCGCCTCCCCCGAGCGGGAACGGGGCCCGCGGAACCCGGCTAAGTCGCGGAGTTCCGAGTCTCGCGCTTTTCGCTGTTGCCGAAATGTGCTCTTATTCAACGATTTTAATTCTAATCCTAATTTTAGGGACATCAGTTGATCGAGTTCGATAGAAACGCATTAAGTCGCGTCACGGGGGAAAATTGAGCCGAGGGTGGTTTTGATCTCAACTTATCGTATAGTTTCTCCGTCAAAAATTCCAAGCAGATAAAATACTTTCGACATAAAAGTAGCCCTGAAACTTTGTCCTCAACATTGAGTATGATCACGGAAAAAAGAGGTAGGGTTTAAGTCCCAACTTTGAAATCTCCGATTAATTGTACGTAGTACCCCGATAAGTTAGATAAATAACCCGAATTTCGCGGTACTACTAAAATTACTCGCAAGTGTCCATATCATCGAAAAAAATGGGGTAGTACCGAATGATAGGGTACAATCCCTAACACTTTTTACCGTGATGGAGGAATACATTTCCGAGCCTCCATTTTCAGGTTCAAACTTGATGCAAGGATTAAGTTCGACCCCGGATCACTTCCAAATAACTAAAAAGCACAAGGAGAACGGGTAGCCATGGCTAAAAAAGTGCTAACATAAAGACCGGGGCGTTTCGTGGTGTTTCCACCCCTTCCTCGACCAGGAAACCAAAATATATAAAAAATATCAAAAATCAAAATACTTAGACTCCCATTCAGTAAGAACACAACGTTTTGGCGTTTCGTCAAAATAA
This sequence comes from Bemisia tabaci, assembly GCF_918797505.1. Lineage (NCBI taxonomy): Eukaryota > Metazoa > Arthropoda > Insecta > Hemiptera > Aleyrodidae > Bemisia > Bemisia tabaci. Next base: position 5,381,426 of record NC_092800.1, on the reverse strand, counting down.
CGCGCAGTTTTCTTTTTTTTACCTTTCACATCACAAACCTCCGGCCGTCGCAGGATTCTCCTCCATTGCAGTCGCAAACTTTTGAATTTTTATGAAAACCGGCTGGAAATGCACATTCTGAAAGTGCATGCGGCGCGTTTCGTGCGTGCGTTCATTTCAATATTTACCAGCGTCGTCGTCGGGGGTGGGGGAGGGGGGCGCGGTGCCCCGCCCCCCCGTTGCGTGGCCGCGGCGGGCCGCTCGGACATTTTCCCGCGACGCATGGCGACTCGACAATGCGAAGTTCTCCTCTATTAAAAGTAAATAAATTCGCCCCGATTCCTCCTTTGGTTTTCTCGCTCGCTCCGGGGCTGGGCCTCTCGCTCATGAAATATGTAACACTTATTGCGGTGCGTTTATCAATTGCGTGTCGTGTGAGTGAGGGCAGAAATTGAGAGGAAAAACGAGGATCCGCAATGATTTCGTTTGATGGCTTCCATGCGCCGTTGCCAAGCGTGGAGGAATAGACCTCCTAAAGCGGAAATGAGATATATTTTGCAATTAAGAACTAATATTTCAAGCGGATTCTAAAAACAACGTATGTGTTCTTAATATTCCTGTGCGGGCAGGTGCTTCTGCAGCTTCTTCCTCTTATTTTTCATCGTGATCCTCGTTGGTTTCTTTCTCCTCTTGTTATTTTTTCTCTTTGTCCATCTCATGTATCTGTTCTTTTTTGTCTGTCTTTCTTTCACCCTTTTCTCACCCTTCCTACTTATCTTTTTCTCGTTTTTTCTCTTCTACTTTTCTTGTACATGTGAGAAATAGCTCTAGTAGCCAGGGTATCTATAGTGCCTGCATAGATACTAGTTAATTGCAATTAGGAAAAATGTGCGATTTTGATCGTGTCACATATCAGGATGGAGAGAAACATAGAAACAAGCTGAGACATTTATGACCTGAAATTGCATTACCTATAGATGAAAGGGCTGAAAGATCCACTCCGATGAGCAATCATTTGTTTATAATTTGATTTTGTAATACAAGACCTATGCTGATATGGATGCTACTCTGGTTCATTTTAGTTGTTGACTATTAGTGTATATACATTCAGACTAGTTCTACTGTTGTTCTTTTTCTATGTTTTCCCTACTCGCTTACATACATACAAATCTAGTGTCATGCAGCAATTAATGACGTTTTTACTATCATTTTTTGAATCTCGATTTTTTTTAAAAAAAATCTAAAGGTAGTTGAAAATATAATCCCGCTCTACGTTTTGTCTATTAGCTTTCTCTCACGGTTTTGTTCGCTGCTCTTCCTGATTTGACGCTCGGTTATCTCATTTTCAGCGTTAAGCGCCTTCAATTTTAACGACTAGGCAACAAACCATCACGTGTGTCTGTAAAAGTGGTCTATTCTATCAAAAGGCAGCTATTTGAGGACAAACATAGTTTTATCAGTAAAAATAATCGATACCTTGTAAAATTTTAGAACTGAGATTGCATGGAACTTTGACCTAGACTCTTAGCTCTCTGATAAATGTTTTGAAAGCTTATGCACAACTTCCACAATCTTATTTTTGCTACTCGATCATGGAAGTGACTGAAGAGCTAAGTATGAGGAATCGGTAGACGTCCTTATGGTTTTTATGGCATAGATCCTGAGCATCGAGTATATTTCAAAGCCAACCTTGCAATCCCGCGGAGGCTTATGGCGAAGCTGCAACTCCATATCTCCAACCATGACGACCTAAGCGAAAGTGTCGCACTGACAACAGAGTTTAATGGTCTCGTTGGCTCAATGGTCAGGAATGGTTATTTTCGCGCCTTTGATGCTGACCTGCTCGATTGTGATCCATGGTAGCGCGTCGGCGGCGAATCCAAAATGAGCCCCTCCCCCTCCCACCCGCGACTTACGTTTGACGTTCCCGCGCCGGAGCAACGGCCATAAAGTCCAACGCAGCGTTGCCATTATTGGTAAAAACATCGAAATTACATTCGGATATAAAAGGGATAAGTATGAGATTTGGCAGGGACGAATATCGACTCGTCATCGAAGTCCTCTCTCCACTTTCTTTATGTTGTGCCGAGTTCTTTCCCCGACAAAGTGGGAAATCGTTGTCTGTGAGGCCCGACGCCGCTTTTGACTGACTCGCGGTGGGCGATGCTACATCATCGGTAAGGAGTTAAGTAACTCTTCTCTCTGCGGTTGCTGTATCTCATTTCAGTGGCGTGGCGTGAATTGCGATACATCGATTGTTATGCCATTCAAACCTATGGTGAAGAATCGATGATCAAGGTGTTCGCTGCGAACACCCTGTTTATCGATCCTTTTCCATAGGTTTAAATGGCACAACAATCGATGTATCGCAATTCACGCCACTGTTTTCCTCGGGTTCTTTGGAGAGTGCGGGAGGGTCAGCTGAGGTCTCCAGCCATATTTAACGCGGTGGAGAGTCGTAGGTTTCAACGATAGAAAACTTAAATTCAATCGTAAGATCTGACGATAGAGTTAAATATTTTGTACCTCCAACTGAAGTAGGTATACTTTGATGAGAATGTCCTCTCACTACGTTTGCGTTTGATGGCTAACTCTCAAGATAACAAAAGGGTTGATACCCGATAATGAAAATTTCTTGAAAGTAGCTGGTTCATCTACCCAAAACTTTAGGTATAGCATAATCTTGCATATTGTTGCGATTTCAGTCCTAAAATCGCGTGTATATCTGAGCATTCAAAGCCGAAAGTTACGGCGATTAAAGCTTCAAATCCTGATACCCCCAAACTACTTTTTGCAGGCTGCAACTTCCAGCCCCCATATAACATCGGATTTATTTCTCATTTTACGAATCGTTTCATCCCAGAAAGTATGTATAACATTCATTCAAGGGTAGCCTCAATATCTCGCAATTTTGAATTTCTCTCAAAGGTTACGTTATTGTGCTGTCACCCTCAGCAAAAACGCCGTATCTCCTACCCAGATTTATCAAATTTTTCTCAAACAAAATGTTATACCAGAAAAAAAGCTGCAAACATCCATCCTTTGTACTTCCAGAATAATTGTCTGACCATTAGGAAGTTAAAATGAAAAATTTCGCTTCTAAGTCATTAGGTTTTCTTGTAACAGAGAAGTTGGTTTGAACAAATTTCATAATCTGGATCTGAGTTACGGTGTTCTTGCAGTGGACGCCAGTATGACTGTCTTATCACTCTCTCGGTCGATGACAAGGACTCAAAACATATCTGCCTCGTTCGAAACAGTGAACATACGAGCGGTCCGCAAATTTGTCTGGAAGCAGGACATGTCCCGGCGGCGGAGGGGGACAGGCATTTAGTTGTCGGTCAGATGGCTAAATGTCAGCGGTCGGCCGGACAGGAGGGTCTCCCATCGCCATCGCGGAGCTTTTATTCGCGATCCTCGCAGAGCGCACTGTATCATAGGAACATGCTAACAAGGGAGATCATTAAGTATCTTATTGTCTGAACTGGTTCTCGGGCCTCCCGCCGCCGCGTCCACCTTGCGTGCGTATTGTCCGGCAAGCCAACGGCAAGGCGGGGGATATTTTGATTAAGGCGTTACTTTTATAATACAATACTCGGCGGGTCGATAAATCCCGCGTATTGTGCGCGCCGGGGCGGTGAACGCCCTCTGGCGGACGAATCCGCGGCTTCGGTTCGGTTTTACTTTCGATTTGAGAATTTCAATTGTTCAAATTACACAAATTGGGGCCGGGCTGCGCGTGCGTCCCGGCGCAACGCGGCACTGCGGCGGCGGCGGCGAGAGTTTCCGAGATAACGAAAAAACAATGGACAATGTCCTTTTTGTATTTAAATGTCTTTGACCGGTCTAATTATCTCTTTAAGCCCAGGCCATGCGGTTTCTTGGTCATTAAGTGGCTTCCGAAGGGGGAGTGGGGGGTGGAGGGGGGGCGGCATTGTGGAGCGGGCCCAATGGAGCAGAGCGAGCCGGGATGGTAGTAGGGCGAATTCGACTGCTCCGGACTTTATACGGGGTTGCGCGATAATTACTGAACCATGCTATGAAAATGAAATCATTAAGTAGAGGAACTATTACTAATCCTGGGTTTTTACGGAAATTGTCAACTCACTTTTTGAATTTTTTTCTCAAATTGTAACTTAGCCGTATTACAGAAATATTTTCAAGGTATTGAATTTAATTTTTTTAAATGTTTTTCTGTGACTTTTTACCCTCTATGAGATGAATCAATTTTGGATCTCAGATTCTGGACGGCACTAATCTATTTTTTAGCTTGCATAAAAAACATAGGGTAGAAAATTTTTTTTCTTCAAAATTTTACATTTTCGGGAATCAATTATTCACATATAGAAAAAACTAATGAAAATTTGGAATATCATGCCACAGAGGAAATATTCAATTTTTAAAAACCTCAAAAATACGTGGAATCAATTTTGGATCTCAGATTCTGGACGACACTAATCTATTTTTTTAGCTTGCATCAACGTACGGTACAAAATTCGTTTTCAAAATTTTTAAGTTTTGGGAGTCAATTATTCAAAAAAAGAAAGAAACTAACGAATATTTGCACAATCATGCCACAGAGGAAATATTCAATTTTTAAAAACCCGAATAAAACGCTGTTACGAATTCGTAACTCTATGCCATAGAGGGTAGATATCGGAATATACTAAACTCATTTGACTTCACCAAAATTGAAGGACTAGTATTTGTAAATTCGACTCTTGTTTAAGAGAATCGTGATTTATAAATAGGAGCAGAATCACTTCCTTCGTTCGATTTCGAGTCGCTGAAACTTCAGCCCGTGGGCCCGAGATCTCCATGTCTCCGGTTATCACCTGGCCATAAATCTCGAAGGAATACAGGTGTCTCGATGTTTCTGTCTCTTGGCCGAGGAGTCCATCGTTTCTCACTCGGGAAGGATTGAACTATTTTTCTTCTATGATTGTGAGAGCTCTTAAGTGCCTTACATCCGTGGGTCGCTGCTCCTTGTTTCTTAACGGCCCCGGAAAGAGACCCCACTCGAAATGTCTCCATCTCGGCTGTTTCTAAACAAACGATTCGTAGATTTATTCCCTGCTCCCTTTTCTCTATAGATTCCTCCGCCTAAGAACATTTAAGCTCTCAAATGCATTCGAGACTGGAGAAATTGTGAAGTAGTACATAAACAGTGCGAAATTAGTGGTATGCTTTTCATGGACCACCAATGGATTGCATTTAGCAGCAGGAAATCTAAGCAATAGCAATGTTGTAAAATTCGTGCATCTTCATCTTTGTAAAAAAAATGCCAAGAATACAGTAAATATTATTGTTTTCCTACGGAAAAAATTGTTAATACTAAAGGAAATCACGAGCATGTAAACTATAATACCATTGTAAAGCAAAAAAAACTACGCGATCTTAAAAACACTGTAATCGCGTCACAGTTCCCTACTGCGAAACGCGATCAAAATAATTATCGGTAGTTACTACCTTTCATTGTGGTATTAATGTCATAATTTATTGCAGTATAATAAATACTCATGGGCAAATATCCTAAACAATATCAGTATTTTCACCTGTAAAAATCTATTTTCACCAATGTTGTACAAATAAAACAACTGAAGTAAAAATAATTAAAATTAAAAAAGATAGATAAAAATAATAAATACTTAATTCAGCTTCATTAACACTTCGATATGAAGTCATAAAATTAGCTCGTGCTAATTTTCTAACCCAAAATCAAGTTTTTGCCATCAAATTTTCAACTTTTACCTACTGCCTAGCGTTTCATTACCGGGTGCTATACATCATGAGATTACAAGAGATTCTGTGAACGCGACAGACCGCCGCGGTATGTGGCTCTTTGATAGAGCAACTTTTCACCTGTCCTCTTACACAGGGCTTCACGACAGATTTCCGTAATTACACGTCGGATTTTACTCGATGGCATAAGATTGGATGATTTCTCTACGGCCGGGATAAATGCATTAGAACGAGGGAACAAAATGATTACATTAGATGCATCGAGAGTATAATACTTCTGAAAAGGAAAAAAAAAGCACAGACTGCAGATCCAGAACTGGGTAAAAACAGGGCGAAAGTGTGATAAATCCCTTTCAAGACAGATGAACCGAGGGGTGGCCAGGGCCAGTGCCCTCATAAATCCTCGCGCTCGGCAGGCGAACCCTTTTTTTTGGGTTCGCATGCAAAATTAGGTATATCTTTAATTGAATTTCATCGAATTTTTCCCCCGTCTTGGCGCGGTTATCAGATGCTAACCCGACGTTAATGGCCGCCCCACGTGTTGGGGCACCAGGCCTGCCGTGCTAATGAAGAACGCCGTATGTACATCCGAGCGTTGCCAAATTTCCCTCGATAAAACGTTCATTTTTGAGGAAATTATTGAATCATTTTCCTTGAAATTTTCAGGAACTTAAGGTGAAATTACGAACAAAACAATGTGAAAAATTAGAATAAAAATATTCATAAATTTCCCAGGAAATTCGTGTTTTATCGAAGAAAATTTGGCAACGCCTGAAGGTTCATACGGCGTTTTTCCTCAGCACGGCGGAGGGCGGGGCCGTATTTTACCCCAAAACGAAGGCGGCCCGCTAATTCGAAAACCTTAGGAAACAATTAAAAAGCGATTAGACGCGGATCGGAGCTTATTCCCGAAACGAAACTGGGGATAAATCAATTTTGATTAATACTCAATGCGGCGATGTAAAAATAGATACGGGAGCGAGCGAGATGGTGGGGGGGGGGGGGAGGGAGAGAGACGAGGCGAAAAAGGAAGCCGTGAGGATGATGGAAGAGACCGGGACCGAGAGAGACGCATCGTGAATTGAGTAATTTAAAGCGAGATGAGAGATGCGAGGAAGCGTGAAGGGAGGGGGGGGGGAGCGCGAGACGGCGCGGTGACTGGGCGGGGGGCGCGGGGAAGGAGTGAGAGGGTGAGACATGTTGCTATCCAACATGGCTGTAGTAACTCAGAATTCTGGCGCATGGAAGCGCGGGCATAAATCTATAACTTGACAGGTCTTCTACAAACCCAGCCTCCCGAAACGGGATGCAGGTTCGATTCTCGGTTCCCCCTCCTCCCGCCTCGCACGCCCGTCCGCCCTCCCCTAATCTCTTTTTTCCTCCTCTTTTAATTCTAATCCACCATCATAACCACGGATCGGCCGCTCCTTTCGTTATCCCGGTATCTTGGTCTTTCCGATGATCGAACTTTTGAACTTGTTTTTTCTTGTTTTGCTGGTGAAATTGTATGATTATTGTCCGCGCAAATGAACCGCGTTAAGCAGGAAGGAGCCAAGACACATCAGTTATTGGCAAATTAAATTGGGCAGTTAATTTTTTTACATGAAAACTTTTGTGCGGATTTTTGTGCTAATTTCAGTGAATGTTCTGCACAATAGATAGCAAATTCCTCAAAATTTTCAAAAGCATCCGTACAAACGTCCTCTTTTAAAAAATGAAATTGCCCTGTTGAATGTTGCAACAGCAGATGTGGTTTGGTTCTTGTATGCTAAACGCGGTCCGAATGTCTATCCATGGGAGAGAAAATTCTTAATTGTTGAGGTAGGTAAAAGAATTAGGAAGCACGCGCAAAGGTATAAAACATAGGTATTATAGAAAAGCGACTAGCGGTCTACGGCGTTTTAACTTTTTTTAAACCGTATCCCAATTGGATTTTGAATCTTGACAATTCGAATTTCCCGTCAAGAAATCCCTACAAACCAAGTTTCATTAAATCCGATTGAGGAAGAGCCCATATAGCATTTTAGGCCACGCCGGCCGTCTTGGATTTTGGAATTTTGAAAATCTGACTTAAAATTTGAGTTCCCCGTCAAAAAACATCTCCTGTCACCTTATTTCATATAAACCCATCGAACAGGAGCCGAGACAGCATGAGCCTGCCAAATATACAAGGTGACAAAAATTCAAGGAGATCATTCAGCTAAACAATTTGATGAGTTTCCTCACAAAAAAGGACACTTAAAAAGTAATTTCGGTACGTGGGAACACATCTTGTCTTTACAGTCATTGAATATGCCTGAATTCCACGAATCTGATCGGTACAAAGCTCGGAAACCGACCGCAAAAGAGTCAGGTTGGGTCAAGTTAGGTCACGCAACTAAACTAACTCAGCGGAGGAGCTGGAAGTATCACTCGAATTGAAGGCGCCCCAATCCTGAATTTGTACCAACTATTTCTGCAACTCCAATCAATACTTTCGAAAGAACTTTCTTAGCTCTTTATCTCTTTTGGTACACTATAGGTAGTCATGTTTCAAAAACTATAGATAATGTGATGTTGCCAAATTTACTCTGATATCTTAAGATTTTCCGAGAAACGTGTTTGATCTTCCGCCTAAAACTACCTCCTGGTATCAAGTTTTACAAATATCTATTGAACTGAAGCCAAGATACGTAGACGCGTACACACAAACACATAAACAGATGCGCCTCCACTTGATAATATAGGCAAAACGCGCTCCAAAGAGCAGTTATAGTGGTATCCATACATCTGGTGATTTGCTGCCGGGAAATGGAGTTTGATCACGGACAATACGCACGCGTGGAAGAATAATTGGACGTATTTCTTCCAAACGGAACTATGTGCATAGACATGAGCCCTGAGACCCATAAGAATATGTGCTTAACAGGGCTCACGTCGTAATGCGCATAGTTCCGTTCGGCAGAAATACGGCCAATTGGTCTATGGTGTACCCTCGTGGCCGACAATTCGAACCGCATTTGACGTCCTTCATATTTACGGGAGTAATTGAGTTCCTTGCCCGGCGCATGCGCATTGACCACGGCCTTCCTTCACGCATGATTTCCGCCTTGACGAACCGAGGCGCGGCGTGCCGCGCAGCCCGGGTTATCTTGGGGTCCTCTACACCCCTCCCCCGGATCAAATGAAGAAACTGAGCACACGACATTTGCAACAAATGTCGATCTACTCTGTTGGGAAGTTCCATTGTTTTGTGCCAAAGCGGGCACGAGAGCTTTCGCAGCGCTGCCGTGCAAGGCTTCTCATAGCTTGCCAAAATAATTTTCAGAGATTAGTGGTAGGTTTGACTAGATAAGTATATTTAATTTTACCTGAGTAGCAATGATGTTAATTAATCTTTATTATGGTGTTATACAGATCGCAATTTATTAAAGTGACTATATAGTGTACCTCACGCTTAATTTGATAAGATGTGTAAGGATACCAAATTACCAAGACTCTGACAGCCTTTAAGGACATATTTATGGTCTTTTTACAATGGAAATTTAAAATCGTTTTACATTGTTCATCGCTGGAATGGTAGCTATGGCTTAAGATCTAGGAACTCTTGATGGTTTAAGTTCGACTTTTATCAAAGTTTTTGGTGAAGTGATATTTGGTATTTGAGGGTCTTTACGTGGTTGGAAAAATTGCTTTTACCATATTGTTTTGTTTACACCAGTACTATAGGGAGTACGCCCCCTGACCGCATCGCGGTCCAGCTTTCGCAGCGTTTTTTGCCTGAGGTGTCAAGCGTTACGTATTACTCTTAGGATTTTATGTTATGAAGTAAGACACGATTTTGTTTTCTCCCTCTTTGCGTCAAGGATTTGTAGGATTTAATCAAGCTAATCAACGTCAAACTCATTTGCAACTTTATTAGTTTTGGTTGAAAGTGAGGGCATCTTTTTCGGTACCGTAAAAGCCGCACGGCAGAACGAGCTATTAGAAGAGGTCGGACAGGACATTTTTGACTAAAATCGCAAATTTTGACATTTACTTTGTCACAATTTCATTCTCAACGAGTGTACCTGCTAGGCAATTTTACGAAAAAACCAACGAAACCACTTTTAAACCTCTCAGTTTCATATTTCCAAAGATATGAGCTTTCAAAGTTTTCAAATTGTATTTGACTTCTCCCATTTCTTCGTTTCATTGTGGACCGGGAGATATTGCCATTGATTTGATTGAGACATTTGGTAATTCTCACAAAACTTTGCACACATTTTCGCTACCAAACGGCAACACTATCGCCGGTACCTCCGTGAATAGAGCGGTCTACATGCTCGGTGCAACGGTAGCTCGATGATTATGAAATGCTGGCTTTTGGAAAGAATATCCTCACTCCCTTTCCCTCCACGATCGGGAGGATTTTGCATGCATGACTCACTCATGAGAGGTACCTAGCTCTCCGCTCCGCTCGCCTGCCAATTTTTACTGTTTCCGACCCCCCTTCCCCCCCGTCGGACCGGTTCTGCTCCATTTACTTCGTATCGGATCATTTCGCAAAATCCGTCCTCGGAGCGCGCTTGTGCTCTCGCGCACCATCTTTATCGCTTTGGAAAGGCTCTCCAGAAGATATTAGCGAAAATCAACGTTCCCTCCTCGCGGATAAGTAGGATGGATTTCAATAATCCAATTTGAACGCACCGGGATCGGGCCGAGCTGACCTCCATTTTTATTTTTTTCGCCGTGAGAGGTTTGATGGGGGTTTTGTTGATCGCGTTATCAAATGTTTTTACAATCCTTGGGTGTGCATTTTTGGGTTCCGGATGGATTCGCCTTCATTTTATAGGATAGGCAAAATTATGTGCATAGCAGCTAAACTACGGTGGTATATAATTTTGTTCCATTTGGACGTATTTCTGCCAAATGTAACCAGAGACAGTCGTTAGTCATGAAGGGCCGTAAGAATGAATGGGAATCATACAGCGCCAGTGACGTCAGCGGTCGCCCGTGGTGGTTTTCAACTCACGAGCCCTGTTCACAATGATCTTGTTACCTGTCCACGGGTCATTAGTGCCGCATATCGTTGGCGCCTAGTTCTGTTTGGTAAAATGTAAAATCGGGCTTTTCCATTTTCCCAAAGGGAATCATGCCAACTTTACGTCGTTCTTTATGCAGCTTTCTGGAGCACACCCGAATTTTCCCAGACGTCTCTACTTCTGTTTAGCAGATACGTTCTCTTAGCAGAAAAAGTCCAACGTATGTACAGTCTAAACGTTTTGAGCTTGAAATCAATCTCAAGTTCTCAAAGGGACACCAATGACTTTCCTCATGCCCATATCGAACCGATAGATCGATAGATCGCGGCGCCTTATCGCCGGATCTCGGTAACGGCTAACCTTGGGCGGTGTGCTGCAGTGCAACTCGGAACCCGCAACGGGCAACGGCGAGTCACCGGTTCGGCTCGGCTCGGTTCGGCGCGGCGAGAGACAACAAGTGAGCAACAATAACAGAATTAGGTGGTTGCGTGGTTCCGCGCCGCGCACACCCACCGGGACATCCCCCCATTGTCTCCGGCGAGCGGTCCATGCATCAGCCCCGCGAAAGAAATTGAAACCCGGCCCTTGGCCCCGATGGATTAAGATATTAATTCCGTAATTCCCCCCCGCGCTGCCGAATCTCCCCATTTCTCCCGGGGACCCGCGTCCGGAGGCCGGAAATTTGGCAACGGCTAAGTTTGCCTTTCCTATCAAAGGCTCCGTTATGAGTTCATAAAGTACTCGCGGCCTGAGAAATGCCTGATAAACGATCGAGGGGTAATCGGGGCTAATTGTGTAATAAGCCACCTCTATTCTTCTTATTTATTTTTGTTTTTTCGCCGGGCATGACCGGTACTCGACGATCGTGCGCGATGAAGTTGTCCGGCCCGGGCGGAAACAACTTATGTGCTAGGGGTTAGTATGGGAGATACGCGGTTTTTGTTTAGACTTCCCATGCGAGCTGGGATTCCTGACAGGAGGGCGCTGTCGGAGCTTCCCAGCTTCTCGATGACTCTATGCTTCTCAGACTCCCATAGAGTCGTTGCCATTTTTACGGAGGATCATCGTTCAGTATCCTCTGAAGAGCACTGGAGCTTTTGCATGTGTCAGGAATTTGCGATTCAAATATTAGTTTCGGTGTAAAATTTTGCGGGAAACCAGATGATACCACTGGTTTTCTCTGAAATGAACCCCAAAGCCCCAAAAAGCTCTGAAAATTGAGGGCGTAATGGAGAGGATATTCCAATCTCCCCTAGAAGTTCTCCTCTATATCAAGACAAACTCACTATACAAAGATAGGGAGCAAACACATTAACAGGGTTGCCGCGTTTTCAGTATTCTGCCGTGCTAAGGAAAAACGCCGTATGAACATTCGAGAGTTGCCAAATTTCCTTCAATCAAATGTTTATTTTTGAGGAGAGTTATAAATATTTTTCCTTGAAATTTCAGGGACTTTAGTCGAAATTGGGAACACAATCATCTGGAACATTGGAAGGATAATATTCATACGTTTACCAGGAAATTCGTGTTTTATCAAAGAAAATTTGGCAACGCCTGAAGGTTCATACGGCGTTTTTCCTTAGCACGGCAGTATTGGAGTCCCCAAACAGAGTATCTTTGTATAGTGAGTTTGTCTTGATAAAGAAGAGGACTCTTAGCTTAGGGCAGATTGGAATATACCCCCAATTATAGCCTCAACTTTGAGAGCTTTTTTGAGCTTTTGAGTTGCTCGCAGAGAAAACCTGTGGCACCATCGTGTTTGTCGCAAAAATTTACACAGGAAGCAGTGAAACCACGCTGAAATAGTGCATCTAGTTTGAAAATGAAGACGAAATCCCATTCAATCTAAATTGATCGGTAGAAAGCATACAATTAAAAATTCGCAGTTTCCTCGCTTTAAATACCTTTGGAAAAGCAGCAATACATTTCTCTACTATACGTTTTTCCCAACGCTTGAGCCATTAGAAGTTACCCCTCTTGGCACGAGCCCGGGGGAACACTCTCTATTTTCACTTTTTTTGCCTCCCCTCTTCAACTCTATCTCTCCATCTTCCTTCCACCCATCCGCCGTTCTCTCTTTTTTCTCCCCTCGCCATCAATACGTGCATTTCCGTGGTCGGATTACCCCCTCCACGGCTCCGGAGAGCTTTGTTTTAGCCGGGAAGATTTACCGCTGTTGGAAATGTTATTAGTCGTTAATTTATGTTGTCATTGGAATTATTAATGGGGATTTGTCTCCGTTGTCACGAACTTTTCCCCCCTCGCTCCATCCTCGAGTCTTGATCCCCGAGTCCTATTTTTTGGAGGTCACGGAGGATGTGCCCAAAGCCCCCCATCCTTCATAATCCGCTTCATCTTACGTGCTTTCGCCTCCTCTTAAATTTTCTCTCGCGTGGCTGTCAAATTGATGATGGCAGCCTATACTCAACGTGGACGTGACGTGAATAAAATTTTATGATTTAGCAACAGTGTTATTTTCCCTTTCAAACACTGCCGAGCTAAGTAAAAACACCGTAAAAGCACTCGAATGTTGCCAAACTTCTTTGAAAATATTTACTTCTGAAGAAAGTTGTGAATATTTTTCCTTGAAGTTTGCAGACTTTTTAGATCAAATTAGAAACGAAATTCTGCAAAAAATCGGAGGAAAAATATTCACAATTTTCCCTAAAAATCCTTGATTTGTCGAAACAAATTTGGCAACGCCTAATGGCTCATACGCTGTTTTTCCTTAGAACGGCAAAGCAGTGGTTTAGCTTCTAATGAAATAGCATCTTGTCACGAAGTTATTCCTAGTTTATGCGTATCTCTTTGTGTAAAGGAATGTGCGTCGAGTTTAGGAAGGGATGCTGCGTATTAAGATGAAAGTTTGTGACCTATTTAATCCATGAGTAAAGAAGTTAGGGTGAAACCAAGACTTACTTTGCTCATCTGGTGAGTGAGTGGGATATGTGATTGCGGAAGTTATGAAGATTAAGGAAGGAAGTATGATTGATCCTGCAATATTCATCGGGATAGGTTAATTGCGGCGTCTCAAGTCTCATAGGTTAGCAAGATGGATAACTCTAGTATTAAGTCAAATGTTAACGGAGATATCGCCCTTTGGAAAATACGGACGATGATATCATCTTGATTAACCGGTGATGCCATTCTGATTATCTTAAGATGGTTCTGCCTTTCCCTATGCACTGAGAAAGAGTCCGATCAAATTCGGAGATTTTTTCCAGAATCCTTCATATTCACAAATGATGGTATTTTTATGTAAATCATATCGACACCTTTCGGCCGAAAGCGCCATGTGGCGTTTAAAAATTTCCGCCCCCATTTTACAGAGAAATTTTTCAACAATGCTGTCAGAAAAAACACTGAATTCTCTTTGTGCTGCCGATAAAATTCAGAGAAATTTGCGAACAGATTCAACCAACGATTTCTCTGTAAAAATAAAACGGCGGCGAAAATTTTAAAACTTCGCATTGCGCCTGTGATATTTTGGCCGCAAGGTGATGATTTACAGTATTTTGAAAAATTATAGTGTATCAAAGCCCCGAAAAAAGTCTTAAATTCACCAGAAAAATTGGACCTTTTTGAAGAGGGCGGGCGCAGAGTCGTTGAATAATTTTAAAGATGAACATTTGTGAACTCGTAGCGACTGAGAACCATGAGAAGCCCTGTCACTTCGGAGTCCTTTGTTCGAAAATAACATCTTCATTTGCACAGAAAAGAATACATTACAAAGCTGCTGTCCAATGGCTTAGCGAGTACACTTTCGGGAAGACTGTGAGACGGCCCGAAAAATATTTGAAAAATGATCGCACATGCCAGCACCTGCTTTGAGCGGGCCCCGCGAGCCACTCCAGAGTGTACACAAGTCCGAATTAATTCATTTGTATTTTCGAGATAAATTCGACTCGCGGATTTCGCCGTTCTATTGGTGGGCCAAAATTGAGTTCGAATCCCGGAGCCGCGCGATCCGTCATACATGGACCTGCCTCCGCGGATTCTCGTGAATAAAGATATTTCGGATTCGAACATAGTTTTGATTAATGGTCGTGCCACCATCTGCCTCCAATCCGAATAAATCTGCATAATGATCAGTTATGGCCGCGTAAAAAACTCTGCGTGGCAGGTTCAAAGCACTGATGAAATGATTTCAATGTCACACGTCGAAGAGTTATTTTCAACTTCTTCTACATCGAGTTTTCCTCATACGGGGCTTTGATCGCAGGATTAGCTAAGCGGATTTCGTGTGGCTTAATAAACATCAAAGGAGAATAAATAGATAAGAGTATGACTACCTCTTAATTCCTGTTAGAATATACAAGTAGAAAATGCGTTTAGAACACCTTTCACGGTTCATAAAGAGAAGTAAACACCCTGCTGACTCAGAAAAGCACCCACGTAGTCATTGATGTCCTACGAGCTGTGTATGCAAATTGAACAGTAATGAATGAATCGTAATTATTCGCAAAAATCGTAGGAAAAAAATTAACAATACATAAAGTCACGCAAGTGAATCAAAAGAAACAATGGAATCGCATACAGCTTGCATCGAATACATGAAACAATAAATAATGATAGGAGGGGGAAAAAATATTTTACGGTCAAGTATAAAATATCCAATAGTAAAGAACATTTAACACTTTTATATGATTTTTCGTTTGTTGTTATTTCATTGATTTCGGTATTCGTTTTTTATTTTATATTTTGCTTAGTATTATAATATTCAAATAATCGGTGGCTGATGAATAAGGCTGATGTTGTTACGGCGAAAGGAAGTGTAGTGGTCTTTCGGATGCTATTGTGGATTTCCCGTGGAGTCGCCAGGTGCGCATCGAATGCATAAATCTAGATAAAAAATGAATAAAGCACGAGGACGAAACAAAGCCGAAGGAAGCTCGAGTCAAAGGAGAAAGGATGCGCGGATCGTCATAAGGTGCATACGCCACAAATCACGGTCCGCGACGGAGAGCGGAAAGGGACGAATTAAAATTAAACCGAGGTTTATTAGCTGATCGAAAGATACTTGGGCCCGAGGAACACTTGTGCATGACACTTTTAAAGTTAATTGAGTTTAGATAGACCATAAAAATAGAAATATGCGCCCGAAAATAAACACGCACGTAGACGCTGCGCCGGGCGCGGAGTACCCCCCCCCCCTCCCCCTCCACACCCAGCCCCCCGCGCTTGCCACCTTTCGGCCGCAACCCTTTATGCTGCCTTCCGTTTACCTTTTTCTTGCCTCTCTGCCTACCTCAACTTGGAGCTTTCGGCCCGTTTATCTCGGAAAAATTATTTAATGCGGAGAACCGAAGGAGCGGGCGGCGTGACTTATCTCGGCGCAATAAAACAAAACCCCCTTTTGAAAAACTTCCATGGTGCTGTGGAATGGAGTGCAAAACTTTCCTGGAAATGCGAGTCGCCCGACGCTAGTCCTAAAACTATGCGTTATGTGACGTCGTTTTGTTTATTTTAATTTATGCAGGGGTACACTCCCTGACCGCTTTGCGGTTCAACCCAGCGATGCGCTTCGCGCATTAAGCGTTTTACAATACGCCTTACTCTTATACTATATAAAGTTGTGCATTTGATCATCCGCTTTTTTCTCGTGGCTTCGGCATTTGATTTGATTCAGAACCTCATATTTTTCTATATATAGCACGTAAAAAACCTGCAAATGAAAGATCCCTCGTAAGATTTTACAGTTGACTTTTCAGGCCTTAATTTTTTAACTCTTCTTACTCCTCTGTACGCTACTTTTCTCTTTACTCCTCTGATCCATGAATTACCTAATATTGAGTTTTTGTGAATCAAGTTATTTTTATCCAGTGGACGGTTGAAAACAAGATAATAGATTCCTTGCAAGATCCAGAGATTTAAAATTCAATAAACTGCAATTTTTCCACTTTAAATGGACTGAAAGCTAATGAAAATCTTAAAAAGTTGAAACCGTACAGTCGTGCAAAACAGCTTGGCAACCGACGGCGCCTTCAGAGCACCGCGACGCAACCCGGCCCACACGCCGGCAAATTGCGCTGGCCGCGCACCAAGAGCATCATGTAGGCGATTCTTCATTCCGCCCCTCGCGTGCTAGGTCTGGCGACGATCAGCCAGACGTTGCCATTTACAGCAATTCCGAACACCTCCAAACACTGAATACCGCTAAATCCGGCAACACTTGCCCGGTCGCCATGACGACGTCGGCCTCAACCAGTTTCCGCGAGAAATGATTGGTCGAGGAATAAAATACGCGGCAATTATTTCAAATTAGTTGGCGAATCTGCACACGAAGCTTAGGCCGCGCGCAGTGCGGCAAAAATCACCCATCTCCGCATGGAATATGTTGGAGATACGCGATTTTGACTTAGGAGGACGGAGTAGTTAATTGAGCCATATTAAACAAGACCTGAGCGGGGCTATAATCTCGCGAATAACTCATCAACTGATTCTCATTGAATATACGGCTGCGTCTAGTCATTCACTCTGTCATTAAAACGTTTAATTTGATGAAAAATTAAATTTGCCCCTCTTTATGTACTCCTGCGCCTTCCCCCGGCGCAGCCCATTAGCTCGGATGTATTGCTTCTCGTGGCTACTGATTTTCTCGTCGGATTTTAGTCTAATGACGGCAGGAAGTGGTCGAAGTGTTGGCGGAGAGGGGGCGGGCCCGCGGTAGCACGTTCAAAACAATGACGTCCTTGAAAATTCCTTGAGCGTCTCATCACCTGTGACGTGGATAATTATTATCCTTCTGGGGTGAGAGGTGTTTATAAAATATTAGCTCGAGGCGTCGAAGCCTCGGAGTGAGTATTGCAGCTATCATAATCGAGTTTTGGAGAACGATGCAGGCAGCGGGCTTCACTGAAATCTCGTTTAGCAGAAATGAACCAAGTCACATCAGCTATTGCTAAATTTAAACAGAGCATTTAAGTTTTTCACGAGAGAATGTTTGTGCAGAGTGCTTTGAAAAATTTAAGGAATTTGCTTCGTATACAAAGAAAATGTACTGGAATTCGCACAAAAATTCGGACAGCTGTTTTTATGTTAAAATTGAAATCCCCAACTATTAAAGTTGACAATACTGGATGTGGCTTGGTTTGTTTCTGATTAACGCGGTTCAAATATTAGTCATCTCGCCCTATTTCAGAAGTTAGGAAAACCAGGGAATCCAGAAGAATCAGGGAGGGAATTCGGGAGAATTTGGCAAGGTCCTGCGCATTGGTGATTCTAGAAAATTGGCAACACTGTTTTTCTTCCATTTGGATGCATGTAAAACAATCGATTCTTGGTAATGTAGCTTGCCTCACCTTTCATCGATAATTTCGATGGATATAAACGAGGGAAAAACAGTTTCGACTTTCAAGAGTCACTACTGTTCGGGCTTCGCCAAATTCTCCCTGATAATACTGTATTTATATTTGAGAAAACTTACAGACATTTGTTCTGAAAATTTTTAGAGGGTTTAGATTACATCGAGAATAATAATGATTTAAACATTTGAGGAAAGCTATCAATCCACGTGAAAATCCCTATTTTATGATAGTAAATTTTGGAACATCTGGAGACTCTTACGGCGTTCTTCCCTCTTTCAAGAGTCTTCTCTGGGTCCGAATGTTGATAAGGTTTTTTCGCTTAGAAAGGCAGCGTCCTTCATACACGACCCGATAAATCCCCCGAAAACACGTCTGGGCGACGGCGGCAGGCTTAGTTCGCGAGGAGAAATATGAGGGCCTTTGTTTGAGCGCTCTGCTTATCTGCAGCAACCAATAAAACCTCCCGCCCCTAATCCCAAAGTTTTACCAATCATACACACTGCGTAGAGCCAGAAAATCCAAATAAAAAATAGGAGCGTATACCTTCAATCTCTCGCCCCATGAAACATGTCTGATCCTTGCGGCTCCCCCAGGGATTCGGGGGAAGGAGGAAGGGGAAGAAAAAATAAATTAGATTTACCATTGCGTAGGCAGGTCCACGCCGATTCTTCCTCAGCGCGCTCTGCTGCACTTGGGTCGTGGAAAGTTAGGTTAGTTTGATGTCTCACTCGCTTTTATTTGTTGCCGTTATAGCTTGTACTCGAATGGTACTGAGTGGTGCAGTAAAACTAGCACTATTGCAATGCTTTTAAATTTGAATTGTTGCAATTCTATGTCAAAATGTAGTATCTCTCCTGACGGATGCGAGCTTTCTAATTCCTCAATAATTTTAATCCATTGCTTACACCTAATCAAATTTGATTGATCATAGCTATCATAGAGTTGGGTGGCTGAGGCTGGTAATCTTAGATTAAATGAACTGTATCGCTTTTCACGATCGCTCTTTCAAAGTGAAAGCGTCAAACCAGCACATCGTCCGTCTGGAAATGACAGGAGACGTGGAGGTGACAATGCTACTGACATGGAGTTTATTCTCTTCAGAAAAGCGTTAATTTTACAACTAAGAAATTAGGATTTAGGATTTTGGTTAATCCCACTACAAACAGAATGTACAACAATGATGTGCAGTCTATCAGTGCTTAAAATAAACAAGTTGGATTATCATGTTTCGCATATGATATTACACCAGTGAAAGTATAAATTCCTTTTGCCTGAATATTCATCCGACGCACCCAGTGTTTATACATTACATAAGAAGATCCTCAGTCCAAAATCCACCGGCAACTCAAGAGGGATTGTTTTCAGTCAAAAATCCATTAAAATCAAATCAATCTGCAACAATTTCTTTGATCACGGTGGATTGTTTTCAGTCGAAACTCTATTTAATTCAACTTAATCTGTACCAATTACTTTGATCAAATCTAGACCGAAGTTTACTAGATAGCATTAGGTTTGGATTTCTTGTCTGAGTCTGATTAATCTAGCGACATAACCAGGAGCCATCTCAAAAATAACATCGCCTCAGAATATGCAAAAACGTCATAGTTAAAGAGTCATCGGAGGGTCCTTCATTTTACCAGGTAGGCAATTTGCGCTCCTGGAAGTTAAAATAGTTGCTTGTAGAGCCTTACTCGCAATTGGACTACATTTTGCAATTAGGAACTATACATTGTGCCTCAGTTCAAAACCATCGTATGTACCATTAGTTTCTCTTTCCAGATAAGTGCTTTTACAGATGGGTTGGAAGTTATCGTTCCGATTTGCAGAATGAAGTCCAATCCACCCAACGGAGAAAATTCGACAGTTGGCGTCGGGATTGTAGTATATCCATTCACTGTCCCGCTTTTTTTGAGGGGGGGGGGAGAGGGATTATTTGTTTTCGGTAAAATACACACCATAAACAAGCTTCTTTTTTCAAGTTGCATACATTACAACCGATCAGAGCCCCGGTCGAAAAATGTGTAAGGTGTTAGAAAACCCATTTGGGGACCGCCTTAATGGCTCAATTTGTAATATTTTTAAGCATTTGAATAGGAAAGAAATTAAGTATTTTTGGCACCCCTCGGAGGATTTGTCAGCTAATTACGAGCACGGATCCAACATGAAGGGTGGCTGAGGGAAAGGGATGCTCCAAAGAGTAATGCGCCCGTGTATATTTATATCCCTTCCTATTATCTAATGCCGACCGTCTTCCCCTCACCTCCGCCTCCATATTTTTTGCAGCCATGTGCGAGGCGTGAATGATCGATTATCGATATATCCCCATTTGAAGCCGTGCTAAAGAATCGATTACTAAGGTATTCGTTGCGAACACCCTGTTTATCGATCCTTCTCCATGGGTTTAGATGGCAGATAAATCGATACATCGCAAAGCACGGAGGAGGATTTGTCTTCCTCCTCTTCTCTCTTCTTTTATTTTGCTTAAATTTAAAATATGTCACATAATTTAGTCACGTTCTTTTAAATTCCCTTTAGGGGTTAATTTGAATAAAATAAAGAGCCTTCCCATCACTTATTCCCTCCTCCATTCCGAGACGGGGACTCGAATCAACCCCTAACTACCTCCCTCTTTCTTCCGCCCTTTTGTTTCGTCTCCTCTGGAAACATCTTCTCTACAGTGTCGGTTTATTTTCGCCTCTCTCGTTTCGTAAGATGTATAACGTACTAGACAGTGGCGTGGCATGCTTTGCAATATATCGATAGATCTGCCATTTGAACCTGTGAAAAAGGATCGATAAACAGGATGTCTACAATGAACGCCTTAATAATCGATTCTTTATCATAGCTTCAAATGGGTAAATATCGACAATCCAAAATTCACGCTCCGCCATTGGCATTTGAATACATTGGCAGGTAATTCAAGCGTGCACACATTATTCTATTTACTTTATAGATTCAAAAGAGTCATCAAACTCGCTGTCCGCTCATTATAGCATATTAATTAAGATGTTAAATTCTCGGTCGGGTAATTTTTATGATAGCATCTCAGAAATATCTTGTTTACGTGCTCTCAACACGGACTAAAACAAATATAACGAACGCCCTTTTCAAGTTTGCAGCGGATCGTTCCATCAAGTTTAACAACGCTGTCAACAAATTTTTAGTAGTATTTAACTTTCAAAATGAACTTTAAAAGTTTAAAATCAAATTAAAATGGGTTCATATAAAGCCTTGTGCTTAAAACATCTTGAACCTGTAAATTTGTTGGGACTCATCGATGACTTCAGTGTTTCAGTCGAGAGAAAAGCTCAACCGGTGCAGTCATCATCCTATTCTCCCTACAATGTCTTTTTATTTTCTGCTGGTGTTTTCATAAGCATCTTTCTACGGAAAGGAGGTTTTGTAATGATGTTTAAAATCGGTGATAAATAAATAAATTTTAAAAAAAAGTTCTATTCCCGTGGGTTTCAACCCGAATAACTCCGGCGACAAACACCTGCTGAAAGCTGTATTGTAAATCCACACAGTTAAAGTCTCGACTCATGTATGCTTACTCATTTCGTTTTACCAGATGACGCTGAGAAACAGGGTAGTTTCCTATTAACTGGAATGTGACAGTGGCGTGGCGTGCGTTGCGATATATCGATTGCTTTGCCATTTAAACCTATGAGAAAGGATCGATAAACAGGGTGTTCGCAGCGAACACCTTAATAATCGATTCTTTACCATAGCTTCAAATGGCGAGATATCGATAATCGATCATTCACGCCACGCCACTGAATGTGACGTAGGATGGCGCCCAGCCTGGTGTTCACGCTTGTGAGCAAAACTTGGAGAACATGAGATAGCGTCCATTGGTCAATGTTAAGGTCTTTTCGTAGTTGTCAAGTTGGTTTCAGAATTTTCTCGTATGGAGCCAGATTTGTGGTTTGTAGCGCTGCATAGTTTTTTTTTTAGGGGTGCGCCGACCAGTTCTACCGCGCTGAGGAAAAACGCCTCAAGAGCCTTCAGGAGTTGCCGAATGCCCCATCTTAAAACATAAATTTCTGAGGGAAATCATGAGTATTATTTGGACGTATTTATGCTAAAAGGAGATATGTGCAAGTGGAAAGATGGGGTGTGCTCGTTAGTTGGGTGATAAGAAACAATGTAAAAGTGGATATAGCTCCTTTTGAGAAAATTGAGAAGCGGGATTTGACATTAAATCAAAAGGAGCTAAACGCCAAAATATGCTAACTCATGAGCCGCGGGCATGGCAAGAGAGCGTTGTGGACAGGGCTCACGAGTTACAGCGCCCCGACGACCATCTCCCCGTCGTTAGAGTGCGCACTCATTGCCGCTGACGTCACTGGCGCACAATTATTCCCCATTCATTCTTATGGCCCGACCACTAACGAGCACACCCCATCTTTCCACTTCCACGTATCTCCTTTTCGCATAAATACGTCCATTTCTTGAAATTTTCACCCACTTTAAATCAAATTTCAAATTAAAGTCTCTGAAAAATTTGAGCGAAGTGTTCAAAAGTTTTATCAAAAATGTGTATTTTATCGGAGGTAATTTGACATTGCCTGAAGGCTTATACGACGTTATTCCTTAGCATGGAAGAGTCGAAGGTGCGTGAAGAGGGTGTCAAATAATCCAGTTTTCAGTTTAACGTATTCTATTAAGGGCTCCTTTTTAATCATCTCTAGGTACACTATGATATATTCGTTTTCTGGAGTAAGTCCGGCAACAAGGACAGGGTAGGTGCGCGAGCGCAGATCACTGATCACTGAGCAGCGAACACTGCGCGGAGGGCCAGTAATTATGGTGTTAAGTCTTTTTACGAGTTGGCTCGGAGCGCGGGACGCTGCAACGAGCAGAGCGTCTTTCGTCTCCGTTTACCTACTCCGTTTAGCTGATCATGCGCTTGTGCTTTTCTCCTCGCTTCCTAGCAGCACCCTTTCAGTGGCGCCCGTGGTTTCCGAGAAATGGATCGATCTGACATTTGAACCTTTGGAAATGGATCGATTATCAGGGTCGGGGGTTATCGATTACTAGCAACACCTTAATAGAGGAAGAACCCATTACAGAGAGAGAGGCAAAGAAAGAGGAAGATTAAGAGGAGAAAATCGAATGCTACTTATTTCTCTTATTCTTCTTTTTTCTTTCTCCTCCTCCTCATCTGTTTCTTTCTCTTCCTCATAATCATTTTCTTTCTCTCTCTCTTCCATTTTCGCTTTATCTTCTTCCTCTTAGCTTTCCACTTCTCATCGATCTTATTCTTTCGCTTCATTTTCTTCTTCTGTTTCCTCTTCTTCTTTCTGGACTTCATCCTTTTCTTCCCCTTCTTCTTCCTCTTCCTTTGTCCGTTTTTCGTTCTGTTCATATTCTCTTCTCTTTCGTTATCCTATTTCTGTCCTTCTTCTTATTATTTCTCCTTCTCCTCCGCTTCTCGCTCTTCTCCCTCTTTCACGCCCCCTTTTTTCGCTCACTCCTTCCTTTCTTCTTCCCTAGCCCTCGATTTTCCTCTTCCATTTCCTCCCTCTCATCCTTCCCTTCTTCAACTCCCAATTTCTGTCACGTTCTCATCCAACATATGTTTAGACCCCTACGATCTGAGTTCATCGGACCAAGTTTAAAATCCGATCATCCACCGATACTACATTCTCGCAAAATCTAAAAAATCCCAAGAGAATGAGGGAGCTTAGTCCATTATTTTGGCGATCGCGGATTCGGTGTGTGCGTGGGGGGGGGTGGGGGACCGAGAGCCGCGGCGAGGGCGAGGACCCGCCGAGGGGGAGGGAGGGGGGAGGAGGCAGGACCAATTAGGAGCGAGGTTTTTGCATGCGAATCTGGAATCCCAGGCCGATGCGGCGTCGGCGTCAGCTGTCGATTTGACGGCGCGGCGGGGCCTCGCTCCGCTCCGGAGCGGAGCGCGGGAAGCGGCTCCGGCCAATCAACACCGCGCCCGGCCCGGGCGGGAGGAATGCGAACCGCGAGAGAGGGCCGCAACACCGCGGGAGGACCCTGTTGCCGCTCAAAAAATTCGCCGTCTTAATTATAATGGGACGATTTTAAATCACAAAGAACTATATCCATTTTGCCATGAATCATGTCATGCATGTATGCTTACGGATCTCAGGGTTCATTGGAATGATCAGTAGCGATTTTGTTAGTTGGCAATACAGTATTATTCCTCCATTTAAATCCATCGGAAATATCGATTTAGGTGAGCCAAACTACCTTTTCAAGAATCGATGATTTTACGTACAGTTGAATGGAGCAAAGACAGTGTGTCAACGATCAAGAATCGCCACTAGAATGGCTATAGTTTCTCTTTGATTCATATACGTCTAGTGGACAATTTGACGGAGTAGAAATTAAAGCACCATGCTATAATATGAAGAGAGAAAATTAGTCAAAATGGAGTTGAGTGTTAGATAAAACGTCACTCTTTGGATAAACTTACCTTATTTTTACATGTCATGTTTGGTGCACAACCTATATTATCCTTTATTTCTTCATAATACTAATTCTGGTTCGCTTTGTGTGTTGCAGGTGAGAAATTCGTAATTTCTATACTGTAAGAGCTACAGGTCATTTTCGTAAGTAAAAACGTCTCATCAAAATTATCACAAGTTATCACCCAAGGAGTCACCTTTAGGTAGTTAAAATGTATTTCAAAGTGCTCCAAATTGTGAGGTATGTTAAACTGAAAAAAGAGGGCTGCTTTTTTTTCTGATCTTTTTTCAGAGACAAATAGCTCTTTGAACGCTCTATATTTGCCGTGCTTTTTGCTTCCGTGTAACCGTAATCTTGGTACTAGAAAGCTAGGGTAAGGTAAAGTCAACGTTGGGGCTCAGTGCCATATTTTTTTTGATGATGATATATATGCAGCTTGCTGAGCATTTTCTGGATGTATATTGGCAGATGAATGTAAATTTGAACAGTTTACAAACTAATTTGTCAAACTGACCCTTGTTTCCCGCGTGCAATGTAAGACAACAACAGCATATACGTACATACAGGTAACATAATTAGGTGAGAAGTAGCACTGGTCTCGAGATAAAACTTTCACACCAAAGGATTTAATAGTGGAGGGTCTCAAAAATATGTTGCTCTTGAATGCTGCTGTGCTGAGGAAAAACGCCGCAAGAACATTTGAGGGTCGCCAAATTTATTCCCTTAAATTTGTATTTTTAAGAAGAGCTTTGAATAATTTCTCCTACAATTTTTAAAT
Organism: Bemisia tabaci; assembly: GCF_918797505.1. Lineage (NCBI taxonomy): Eukaryota > Metazoa > Arthropoda > Insecta > Hemiptera > Aleyrodidae > Bemisia > Bemisia tabaci. The sequence continues at coordinate 5,356,170 of NC_092800.1, read as the reverse complement.
AAAATAGATTTGATCGTGATTAAAATCCTCTGAAAAATTTGAGAGGCTATTTTCCTAGATTTCCCTGAAAATTCGTACGTTAGCAGAGGAAATTTGGTAACGTCTTATGGCTTATACGGTGTTTTTCCTTCGTGCGGCAGAATGAGACAGATCTTCCGGACGAAGGTCGATGAAAACAGGGACATTAACCTAGAGCCTTACATAATATCTCAAGCACGAAGATAGAAATGATAAAAAACCACGACGAAACGGCAACCGTGGGAAGAAGGAGAAAGACGCGGAGATGGCGGGAGAGAGGGAGGGAGAAAAGGGGGTGGGCCCTGGATCCAGACGAGGAGGATTCTCGAGGCAGTGGATGCTGGATGGGCGCGGGCCGAAAGGAGCGTCGCCGTGGAAACTGGTCTGGTTAGTTCCAACTTCCAGCATCCAGCATGGACCATCCGTGCCCGAGATGAAGGTTACTGCTCCGCTTTAGGTCACTCCTTCCCGGCCGGTTTCGACAACGTGGCGCACCCTCGCGGGGAACCCGCGTACCAAGGTTTTCACAATCATCTGGGTACCATTTGCCACGAAAAGGATTCATTTTTTATATCCTTTTTTTTTAGGAAAGAGGGAAGAAGAGGAGTCTTTTTTTTGCTGTTTCCTTTTAATATATTTTCATTTTTTCTTATTTTTTATCTTCTGCTTTGTTCGGTAATTATTTATAAAATTATTAAAAAATTTAGAGGTCCTTTGCGAATGAAAATTTAAATATGTAACTATAAGTTTCTCCGTAAATCTATGTTCACCTTCTAATATCTCCTATTTTTGGAATTTTAGGTCCCTGTTGGGGCTTTCAATGTTGATTCAGCTAATAACAGGCTTATTCTCAACTTTTCATTGTGCAGCTAATGTGAGGGTTGCTTTTGACACAGTAAAATCTTCAAAAATAAATGGCAAGATTCACCTCATGCAGAATATTTTAAAAATTTTTCGGAAATGTTACCTTCTCGTTCTTCCTGATCTCTTAGTCGTTGTACTATTTACATTGGACGATGTCCATTTCGAAAGTTACTTTCCCCTTCTTCAGGTCCTTTGTTTCTTTTTAATCACTCATAGTCAAATTTTCATGCTTTTAAGCTTCATTCCTATAGTTTTTTGAGTCGCAATAAGGTTTGTCGAAAGAAGACAATGAATTCTTTAATTTTTTCAACACAGCTTTCAATAGACCTCATCGCGGCTCAAGAAACTAGGAATGAAGCTCAAACACAAGTCAACTTGATGAGAAGTGATTAAAAAGAAACAAAGGACCTGAAGATGAAAAAAACAACTCTCTAAATGACGATCGTGCAACAAAAATCGTACAAAAAATAGGAGATCAAAAATAACAAGAAGGGGTCATTTTTAAAAATTACTTTGGATCCTGATAATACTTAAATTTAAGATGTAAAGACTGCAAAATGCAGCCATATCACTTCAGAGACCTTAACGCTGCGCGGAAAAGTAGGCGTAACGACAAACAAGAGTTGTTTGACGCCTAAATCAAGAATTGTTAGTTAAAGTTACGGAACTTTAGAGGCTCTTTACGTTATTTTGATTTTGAAAGCAATTTTGCCTTCATTTCACAAGGTAGGCAACCCGAGCTCCTGAACGCACGTATAGTGGTATCGCTAATTCATTCAGCGCTCTATCATTACTGGCGCAAACTTCTTTTGAATCAAAATATTATTCTGTCACTCCGATTGAAATGTATATAATTTTGGGACTACTCCCCAAAATATACATTAAAATCCCACAGTAAATTTGCAATACTCAATAAAACTAAAACCAACCCCATAATCTCACTCATAGCTCGTCAGCTCGACTGTTTACTCAACGGCAGTGAATAATCTTCGGAAGCTCGCAAGTCGATCCGGAATAAACTCACGGTTTACAGCTCCGGCTCCGTCGGCCGTTTTTCTTTCCTTGATTTGCGCCGAGCGGGGGGGGGGGGGGGGGGGGGTCCCCTACCCGGCCGTGTCTACGCGTTGCGTCGTCGCGTTCCACCGCGAACTGCCGCGTCGCGCCGCGCCGTGCCCCACGGGAGGGGGGTTGGGGGCGGAGTGCGCGGGGAATGGCTGGCGCGCGTCCGCGTTCGCGCTCGCAGCCGAACGACAGGTATAATATCGGCGAACGTGACAAAGATAATATTAAATGAAAAGCAACCGCACTTTCCTCTCTCCGAGAAGACCGACTCTAATTTTATCGTCCTGAGCAGCCGCGTTGCCGTCCTCCCGTCGCAGGATCAGCTTTATGCAAGGACATTTTTTATCTTCGAGGCATTTTGGAGTGCATTTTGGATAATGCACAGCCGGTCCACGTTCAGCAAGATGGGGCCAAGTCACATCAGCTATTGTCAAAATCAATTGGGCAATTTAATATTTTACTAATGACGATTGCGCAAAATTTGTTTTCAACCTTATAAAATTATATTACTTTTTGCGCCAACTTGGTCCATGCATTTTGAAACTGCGACAGAAGATCGTATGACGTCATTTTCGCATGGAAAGTAAATGCACGAATCAAGAATTCAAGATGGCAGATCTTCAGTCGGAGTCTAAAACGCGTATACTTAGTTGGCGCGGATTCTAATATGAACATTTTAGTTTAGTGCACCAGTATGTGAAGTTTACAACCAATACGCTTCGTGAATCGAGAATTCACGGTCACTTAGACCATCGGGTGCATTAATTATGTTCTTATTACACAGTCAAAACGGAAGAAATCGAATAATTTGTGATTCAGTCAACTCCCGTGTACTCATAATAGTATCCTCAAAATTTGAAGGCGAATTATGTGAGTTACCACGCACCAGACGTTCCAGATTAAATATGTCATTTCATCAACGAACCAAAGCGTTTCGTACACGCATCAAAACCGGAAAGTCTCACAGAGGATTATTCCAGCACAGGATCCGTCTCTTTTCTCACTTTTAAAGCTATTTTTATATTCTTTCTGATATCGGAAAAAATCATAAAAAATACTGCAGAATCAGCTCTTTAATCACTATCAGATGAAGCGATAAAACATTTGTGTGCAAATTCTCCAATGTGCAAAGAAAGCTACCGGTGATGTAAGAGTTAAGTTATATATAATAAGTTGAATATAATAATAAGTTGTCAAGCGCACAAACGCGTTGTAGATGACCCAACACTGGAAAAAAAAACACACCGGATCTAGAGTCCAGACTCTTGAAAACATTGACAAGAAAAAGGACTCTTGATTCAATCAGATTTAAGCTTAAATCAAAAGGAAATCCGCTCAAATTAAGAGGCTTGGTTCTTGATTTAAGCTGAAAGCTGATTGAATCAAGATTATTTTTTCTTGTCGATGTTTTTAAGAGTCTGGACTCTAGATCCAATTTGTTTTTTTTTCCAGTGAAAGAATACATAAGAATACCCTTAAAAGTAACTAAAATCCCTCAAACTCTTTCAGTGAACTGACCCCGGGCAATACAGAGCAACATCAGATCCTCTTGTAGTTTTAAACCAAATTGAATCGTAAGGAACTCCATTTCCGGGGGCCCCGTCCGCGTCCCCGCTCGACAGATTTAAAGTGTGAGAAAAACGGAGATCCATGACATGACAACAAGGGTTTATGCAGAGCAGCTGTCAGCGATGATGTTGATCCGTGTCTCAAGTGCAACTGCGCTGGGAATAAGGGAAGAAACAAACATAATTAAAGTGTGAGGTGAATAAAGAGACGTATTATGATCGAGAGAGTGAGACAGCGAGATCCGGGCCGGCCGGCGAGAGAGAGACGCCCGATCGGTCGCGCAAAGGGAAAAAACCGGCGGGGATGTAATTAGAGAGGGACGCCGCTTGATGTTTTAATTACGACGCGGAATGGAATGAATGAAATAATTGTGATAAATTGCTAATTATTAAACTGTCTTGTCAATGATAGCCGGAAGAAGTTGCAACATCGCGATGACATCGTTATGCTTGTACCTGCGCGTTTATCGCGTTTATCTAGTGCCGTTTCATTTCAAAACACCTGTGAGAATACCCACTGTGAGCGGAATTTTCGCCGTTCGGTCGGAGTCAATCAACGCTGGAGAACCGGTGCGTGTGGTCAGTCCTGGCAGGCGTCGAGTGTTAAAAACGAGCTCGATAATCGCGTTAAAAAGCAAATATGAAGTAAATTACCTAGCTGAGTGCGTAAATTTGTTCATTTGGAGATGGAAGTTGGAGGCGTTGTGCGACCACCAGCGAAACTGGGGGCAGATTAGAGCAAATGACCCAGTTTGATATTCTTTGGTGCCAGAATAACAATTCGATAATGTAAAAGATTATTATTAAACATTCTGGAATTTGTTTCGAGTAGTTGGAGTTTACTATTAAAGTATGTGCTTCTGAAAACTGCTTCTGGGAGTGCATGAAAAAGAACAGAACATCAGTGTTGAAGAGCGCGTTCATTTTAGGGTCTACGTCAGCCGAGGGTAAATTGAAAATGAAAAATTGAGGGTGTTTTGAAAATTAATAAAAAATACATGCATATCTTGATAACAAAGATAGATAATTTTAGAAAAGGCGGTATGACATTTCAGGCCACATCCGTAATCTTAAATTTTGAAAATTTGACCAAAAATTCTAGTTTCTCGTCAAAAAATACCCCCTGTTACTGATTTTCACGAAAATCGAGCGAACAGAAGCTGAGATAGCATTTCCCTTTGCGACCTACAAAGTGACAAAAATTCAAAGCGAATTTTGAGAAAAACAAGTTGACGAGTTTCCTTGTAATTAAAGATACACCGGAAATCCGGAATGTGGGAACAAATCTTTCCTTTACATCAATTAAATATGCCTGAATTTCATTATTCTGATCGGTCACAAAGCTCGGGAACCGATCGCAACCGAGTCAGCTTGGGTTAAGTTAGGTCACGCAACTAAACTAACTCTGCAGCGAAGGTGGAAGTATCACTCGGATTGAAGGCGCCCCAGTCCTGATTTTGCGCGGACTACTTCTACAACTTTAAACAATAGAACTTTCTAGCCTCTTCATCTTTTTTGGTACTTTATAGCACCAAAGTATGGTAGTATGGTACCAACGTATACCAGTATGGTTAACAACCACTTATGGATTATTTGATGTTGCCATATTTCTTCCGATTTCTATAGAGTTTCCGAGAAAGTGAAATTTTGAGTGAAATTTTCCGCTGAAAACTATCCCCTGAAAACAAGTTTAACAAACATCGATTGAACAGAAGCTGAGATACGTACATGAGCACACATAAACCCGTAAACAAATTCGCCTTCACTTGAGAATATAGGCAAAACGCGCTCCCAAGGGCAGTAATAGTGGTATCCATACATCTGGTGATATGCTGCAGGGAAATTGAGTTTGAGCACGAACTATGCGCACGCGTGGAGGAATTGGTCTATGCTGCCGTGCTAAGGAAGAACGCCGTATGAACATTCGAGAGTTGCCAAATTTCCTCCGGTAAAATGTTTACTTTCAAGAAAAGTTATGGATAATTTTCCTTGAAAATTTCAGGAACTTTATGTGACATTGCGAAGAAAATTTGACGAGTTTCCTTGTAATTAAAGAATACGTAAAAAGTAATTCCGGAATGTCGGGACAAATCTTGCCTTTACAACAATTAAATATGCCTGAATTTCATTATTCTGATCGGTCCCAAAGATCGGGAACCGATCGCAACCGAGTCAGCTTGGGTTAAGTTAGGTCACGCAACTAACTAACTCTCCGACAAAGCTAGAAGTATCACTCAAATTGAAGGCGCCCCAATTCTGAATTTGTACACACATTTTTTGCAACTTCAACCAATAGGACTTTATAGCGTTTTTATCTCTTACAGCGCACTTTAGGCAGCCATGCTGCGAAAAAACCGCATCTTCTCTTTTACATCCCGTCCCTGGTGATCCTTGTTTGTAATCATTAACCTCAGGACGCCTGACCAGAAATTAAACCTGGAACTCCTGATCGTGCGGCCATTGCAACAACCACTATAACACAAGCCTCCGACTGATATTCATTACGCATCACTCGTATGAGGAGCAAGCGATGTCTAGAGTTCTTTATCCTACTGCATTCACCATAAAAGTATGTGTATTTGTATTGGTGTCAATAATATTTGAGCTATCTGGTGAAATTGTATACTGAAAACAAGATCTATGGCTACTGCTTCGTGGCAATAAGCATTGTTCGCCTTCAGAATCTTGATATGCAATTTTAGTCACTTCGGTATTGATGAAGTCGCATCCAAGGTATCGGATTAAGACCAAAATGTGTTTTGTGACGTGTGACCTGGTAAAATTCAAGAACCTCACCCTAATTAACGTTTTCTTAAATTCCGTCAAGTATAAAAATAATTTGCGTATTGTAAAAAGAAAATAACTTTTGTGTACTTTCCTTTCGTTCCACGTGAAAAAAATAATAGAGCTTTAAATTCGGCATTTTCCTATACCTCTCGGAAAGACGTAACTACATTTCAATGTTGCCAAATTTTCCTCAGCAAATTGCATCTGTGCTAGGAGAATCTCGGGAATTTTTATCCGAAAATATTACTGATTTTTCCTCTGATCTCATGCAAAAAAAAAAAAAAAAAAAAAAAAAAAAAAAAAAAAAAAAAAAAAAAATCCGGAAATTTCTCGGGGAAAAATTTCACTGGAACATTCTTGTAAAAATGATTTTTTGGATTCAGTTCTGGTATCCTGAGTGGAGTTACGTTCCTTCGTCCGAGAAACAACGAATTACTGCGGGTATCAAAATATGCGTTTGTCCTCCTGCAGTCTCGACCTGTAATCCTCCCTACACGATTGCCTAGTCACGTGACGGATCAATGTTTCCAATCGATCGATACCTTCAAGACTCCCGTAAGGGCGTCACGCTTTCCAATGTCCGGCTCCAATCCCGCTGTCATATCGCCTACAGAATCCCTCCAATTTTCAACATTTCCCTGTGAGACATGTTAATCCCCGGTTAAATTTGACAACGTAGGGCGCCATGACTGCTCGTCACGTCATGAGCTGGTTCACCATGCTCTGGACCCTCCGTGCAACGTTGCCGCGGTTAGTTCCAGATTTTCCAGCAGAATATCCCGCGAAATCCAAGCATTTCGGGGATGATGTGACGACTTTCCGCTTTTCTTCGTCACGTCCCGATCGATTCTCACGGAAGATGGACTTTTCTAAAATAATTGGGTTCTAATTAAAGGGATTTATTAATCGCACGTAAGTTTAACACTGGGATTGAGAAGTTGCCAAATCATTCGTAATATTAAAGGATAAGCCGCCGGTTATATAGAATTTGGAGTGGATTTTTTTATTTTATAAAAAAACTTAGGTATAAAAAATGAAAAGTATATTGTATCATACTTCCTATCTGAGGATGAACGCCGTATGAGGTGTAAGACGTTGCCAAAATTCTTTTGTTAGAATATGAATTTCGAGGAGATCCCTGAATACCTATTTTTCTTCGAATTTTTTTAAAACAACTTGTCCGCAGTGAGGTCTAAATTACCTAAAAATTCCAATTAGAAATGGACGTATTTATGCTGAACGGAACCAGAGACAGGCGGGAAAGAAGGGGTGTGCTTGTTAGTCGAGGACCATAAGAATGAATAGGAGTCGTAAAGCGTCGGTGACGTCATCGGCGACAACGCCTGGCAACGCGGTCTGTAACTCATGAGCCCTATACACAACGGCTCTTTTGTCATGTCAACGGCTCATGAGTGTCACACGCAGTTGGCGCTTATTTTCGTTTGATAGAAAGGAATATCCTGCCTTTCCATTTTCCCAAAGGGAATCACTACCACTTTTACGTCATTTCATATCCAGTTTCCTAGCGCGCACTGCATCTTTTCCACTTGTCTATAGTTCCGTTCAGCAGAAATACGTCCAAATAATCGTAACTCCGTTCAAAAATAAACATATCATCGGAGGATTTTGGCAACTCTCGAATGTTCACACTGTGTTTTACATTAGTATGGGAGTAAAGACCTGATTTTGGTTCATTTCAAGATATTTTTTAACATTTTCGAAGTCACTCTCAGACACAACTGAATTGGCTAGTTATTCCCCCACAATCGCAAGTGTAAAAAATCCGGAAGCCGGGATCAGTGGCGTGGCGTGAATTGCGATAGATCGATTGTTATGCCATTTAAACCTGTGGAAAAGGATCGATAAACATGGTGTTCGCAGCGAACACCTTAATAATCGATTCTTTACCATAGGTTTAAATGGCATGACAATCGATGAATCGCAATTCACGCCACGCCACTGGCCGGGATGTAGGGACCCGCAAGGGCGGGAGGAGCCAGAAGAAATATAGAAAGATGAAGATCATACGTTGGAGATAATACCCTTAAAAGGTTTAAACGGTTTTTCCAGCCCGTTTCATACGTCCTACAGCCAATCTCGGTCACATCAATTTGCCTCCCCCCGCCCTCAACCCCGGCGTGAAACTACCCTCGCCCGACCACCCCTCACCCTCAAACACGAGCCTCTTCCTTTTTTAATAAAACCGAAGAGAAATCTCAGGATTTTTAGGCGGGCTTTGCGATATATCGATTGATCTGCCATTTAAACCTACGAACAAGGATCGATAAATAGGGTGTTCGCAACGAACACCTAAAGAATCGATTCTTTACCATAGCTTCAAATGGGGAAATATCGATAATCGATCACTCACGCCTCGCCACTGTGATCATTACAATCAAAATCACGATCCTGCCGCCGTTCATCCCCCGTGGAAAATTATCCTTGCAGGCGAAATTTAAAGCTCGAGCCTTATGATTTTTATCGTGGGGTTGCTTTAAGGGGATGCGTGATCCATGTCCCTGTTTAATTTTGAATAGATAGCTGGATCTAAGGTGGCGCGTGTTTCTTGTTTTTCTTCCCTGATAACTGAAAGAGCAGAAATTTAAATTCTAGCAAGTGTTATCAAGCGTTGCTAAGACTGGGCATGTTGTTTCTCCCCCTTATAACAACCTACTTACCCCTGCTTTATGGAATTTATAACGTGAAATTTTCTCTAAATCTTTGTCAAATTTTAATGAAAATAATTGCTATTTTCAAACCGATGAGATTTCGTTAAGAAAAGGAGCATTCAGCACAATCTCAGCAACACCTGATGGCGCTTACCAGGTTTTTTAGTTTCCCTCTCTCCACTTTATCTAGGTGCCGATCATCCGTGACACCGGTATTAAATCTTCTAATCTCCCTCAAAATGAAATGAGGTAGATCTGTGTTGGAAACGTTCACGCCCCCTGTCACTATGGTCGTAAAATTCGAACGTCTTCAAATTAGAACAGCAAAACACGATCAGTGTATGCTAATAAGACGTCAGAGAAGGTGGTTTGGAGGCAGTTTGATTTTATTTCTCTATTTTTGGGCCTTTTTCATAGATTAAATAATAAACAGTTGATTTGATGTTAACTAAATGAGTACCTGTCAATATTGTGGATCGGATTCAACAAAATAAAAGGAAAAGGAAGCTCAATAAATAGCGTCTTTGAAATTCAAATAAAAGTTCCATGAAATAGACAATTATTTATGGGCTTGATTGCTCTAAAAACATTGTTTGGTTTTATTTGTAATGAGTCATTTTGTACGTGTTTTAAGATGCAACTACAATTTTTTTTAGATTATTCAGAATGCATGTCACACAATCAAGCATCATAAAACTGCGGCAATGTACTTCTCCTACTTCAAGTTATTCAAAAGTGTAAACAAAATGTAACAACTAAATATATGTGTTGCAAAAAGTTGATATCTTATTCATACGTTACTTTCAGTAATTTTTGTTGCACAAATCGCGTTCTTCGTGAAATTTTGATTTGATCACTGAAAAAAAAGTTCAGTCATATGTACCGAACGTTTGGTGTTCTCAACTATTCGGTTTGTCAAACTGAATTTTTTCCTCGTGTAACCGAACGCTCGGCTCATATTATGACCGAGCTTTGTTCGTCAGCTCACTTTACCGGTTAAGTTTGGTTTGACGAACCGAAAGACTGGTTTGACAAACCGAATTAGTTGGGATGACATCAAACACCAGACTATGGCTCATATGACCGAATTTATTTTTTCTCAGTGATAGCATAATGCTCAAATTCGTACCTTGTCCAGTATCCATTCTTATAAAATGAGTTTTATCCATGAATGTCGAATGAACAATGTTGAGCCTGCCTTTGTTTTGATGTCTACTCGTAGCTAATTGGTAATTGGTTGATGTGTTGCAGGTGCAAACGGGCTACGGCGGAGAGGGCGACAAACGTATACCCGATACCAAACGCTGGAGCTGGAGAAGGAATTTCACACGAATCATTACCTGACACGACGAAGGCGAATAGAGATGGCCCACGCACTGTGTCTAACGGAAAGGCAAATCAAAATATGGTTCCAAAACCGGCGGATGAAGCTGAAGAAGGAAATCCAAGCTATAAAGGAACTCAACGAGCAGGAAAAGCAGGCTCAAGCCCAGAAAGCAGCCGCCCTGGCCGCAGTTCAAAGTGATCACTGAGAATTGTGCTCCCCTCACATCCTACCATCCTATTAATTTTAAATTTACCACATTTGCGCCAAGCAAGTAGGTCTGTACAGTAGGCTCTTATTTATTTATTATTTACTTAATTTATTTGTTCATAGTTTCCCCTCGAACATCAATGACTGTCATGTTGGCTCCACGTTTCGAGAAGAAGCGAAGAAAACGCAGGAGAAAAGAAGTGTTGTACAAGTGTTCAAAGTTGATATAAATAATTTGAAAATTTTAATTTTTTTACGTAAAAGAATCAAGTCATTGTGAATTTCTTTGAGATGTTTTCTTTAGTTTTCATTTTTTGCTCGTCAATCGCGCATTGTTATTGTTTTAACTTTTATTTATTTTATTTTATTATTATTTTCATTTTTCTTTTCGTAATTTTGTTTTTTGTTCAAGTTTAGAATCTATTATAATTATTAAATGTAATAAATACGAGAAGTGTTATGTGTCGTTCAACGCATCTTCCTGTAACGGATATGATAAGGAAATATCTCCACGGATATCACCATCGTCGTCCATGGATTTACTGTTCACTAAGGTAAGAAGGCCCTTCTTTTCTCTGGAGATGTTCCCACACATACGTTTGCAATATTTGTATCAGCAGCATCTTTGTTTCCTTAAATCTCTCCATTTTTTCCCACCCTTATCTTCTCCGAGCCCCAACGTAATTGCTTCCGAGATTCAACTCTCAGTTGAGTAGAGTCTATTTAAATTTAAAAATTATTTAATTCGTCGTCAGTTTCCCACCAGGGAATGAGTATGTTACTATAATTTGCTGTATATCATGACCCCATATTTATCGAGCGCAATTTTTAGTACTTTTAAACAAATACAATCATTAAAAACAACAAAAAATGAATTATTTGATCCGTCACATATTAATGATAAAGAAAAAATCAACACAAAACTTTTGTTTTTGAAATGTTTGCACTGTTGAAAAAGAAAGAAAGACATTTGTTGGACTTTTTAATCAGCATTGACTCTAATGATTGAGCCTTAAAATAATTATCTTTTCCTGCGTTTGTCTGAGAAAGTAATGTACTCCCTGCATTTTTGCATCGTCCTTTTTATTTTATGTTTCTTCTCATATTATTTTATTTTGCTGTGCTTGTAAAGTAAGCGCTCCCTGCTAGAACTCGCTTTTCAAGTAACCGTATATATATCAGTATTTGAATGTTCAAAATATTTTTTATCGACTTTCCCAAATTTTAATTGTTCTTTTGATCTTTGCGGAGCGAGACCGAATACTCAATTACCTTTGATTGATTAGTGCCCTTATACATACTGATTGAAGACCAGACTGATCGGTCTGAGGGTAATCACCTATAATCTCGGAAGTTTTTGATCTAGGAGTTTCGACTTTATTTGCGACCTTTCAAAATACTGCTGCGAGGTACGTTTTGAAAGTTAAACATGAATATGCATTCGTTCACGAGTCAAATATTATACTCAATTGAGATAATGATACTCCTTTTTGAGGTAGAATCGGAGCGGGTAGGAATATTTTAGAAAATACAATCGAGTGCCAAAGAAACTAACGCATGCTCACGTTCGGTTACTATACGTACAGTTAAACCTAATGCTGCATATTTTTAAGATTTCCTTAGAAAATATCTCCAAGAGAAGGGCCTCTTAATCTTAGTGATCAGTTTGCTCATGAAACGTCTTCTTTTTGGGTTTCAGACCACGTGAAAGGTTACATTTGTCAAAGAAAACGATTTTTGAGATTAAATTGAGGTGATGATCTCCTCCTAGAATGTTAATCAGTGAGTGCCAAATGTTCAATACGCTATCATCAAGTGATAATTAAAATACATGTGTGTATGATAAATTGTTTTAATTAATACAAAGTGTTAGCGCACAACACTAAGAAAAAAAGAAACAAAATCTTTTTGCCACCACAAAATATTTTTTCTTGGATCAATCATAATGTTGCGTTGTGTAAGCAACTTTTTTGCTTATCCCAAGCATATTCCGTGTTTATCCTACAGGAATTCATCTTGAATCAAGATGAAAAAACTCTCGGCGGCTGATTCAAGACATATCAGCCTTGGTCCAAGCATTTTTCCAGTGAATATTTTGGACACGCGCTGATCAGCAGATATCATATGTAATATAGCCATATGATGAAATTGTGCAACACCTTATCATAACAATCTTAATACGTACTTTTCAGATGTTCTATTACTCATTGTCAACCCGTAAAATTAATTACTTAACGTCAGATGTAGTTTTGACCCCACCTTAAAACATTTGATTTCTTTTGTCAAATTCATACACATTGCTCTTTGATTACTTAAGCATGACCTTCCACTTTTTTCTCTCAAAAAATCAAACATTCGTGCCCAAATCAGGGATCATTCTTAAATTCCAAAAGTTCCAGACATTTATTTCGACTCTTAGTTATAAGCTCTGACCAGAGGGGCCTGGTAACTTTATGTTGGTATTTCCCAAGATTATACTTTGACTGACAAATGATACCTTCAAAGAAGAATAAATATGTACATGAAACTTCATCAATTGATATTTTAAAGTATACGAAATTCTCTTTCCCTTTGATTTTTTTCTTAAATTTCAGGCAAAACTTGATAATAACTGTGCAACATCAGTGTGGTATGAGTACAGAAAAGCTAAGGATTTGAAAGAGTCCTTTTCATTGAAGCTAAACGTGACTTTAAGTCACTTTCATCATTGCGTCTAGTAAATTTTGTTTTTGCCACAGGAGGAAACTTCTATCTTTCACACGACACACTTTAATTCTTATTTTCCAATGTTAAGGATGTGCTGAAGGGTTGTCAAAAATGATGGTTAAGACCATTAGATGTCTTGCATTTTATGAATGATGATTCTCGATCAGTCATTACTTAACAGGGTTACAACTAACCATTGGCTCTGCTCAAAATGTGCAATTGTGTCAGATGACACGCTTCTTAATTTCAGGGCCAATGGTTACACGAACCAAATATTGAACGTTTTCAGAGTTTTATGAGTATGCAGGACCAATATTTTCCTCTTTTTCTACTCATAAACATTCCAATTGCTTACTTTATTTTTCGTTAATAAGTTGTGGAGCATAATTTCATAAATTTTACACAGTCGCCTCCAAATATGGTAATGCATAAATCCGTAAAAATTTCGAGTCAGAGTATCCTACTGTCAGTGAAGTATCAGAATAATTTTTCTCCATCGTCCTCTCATTTTTTGAGCATGCCACCACTATTCATCAGCAAATAAAGCAATGAAGCAAATCATAACTTAATTATCCATTATCTCAATCGAAAAAAAGAGAGGGAGTCAGATAAAGAAAAGAAAATATTCGAGATCTGAGTTATCTCGTCATGAGCGTCCAGTTACCGTTTCGTAAACTGCCAAACTACTGTTTTATGAAGTTCTTTTTGGCGGTGTATTTCGAAGCCAACTTTTATGCTACTTAATTAAAATTCTCGTCAACATTTTAATATCCTGGAATCGTATCCATCTCGGTTTAAGAAAATAAAACAAGTGCATGAGATCAGTGAGATAAGACATTATTGTTCGTGTCGTTTTTCTTGTGATAAGTGTAAATACAACTGTAACTGTAATTTTAATATTAGGTTAAATCATGCCAAAGTTTAAATACAATACTGATAGATATAATAAGCAGAGAATGTGTTTTTCTATCTGCAAGTGTATTTTAGACAGATTTAAAATGCGTCATCCAGTATGTAAATAAAATAAAACTATGTCGATGAAAATCAAGCTTCCATTCAGTTATGTGTTGAAAATAAGCTTAGTATTTTTCTCCCTATAAATTGCAATTTTGGCTACAATTTTGTCTTCGAACGAGGAAGGAATTTCATTTTTTATCAATTTTGCCTTCTCGAGTAGTATAAATAACAGCAAAATGACTCAACAAAAAAGCTTATTTGAGAATTTTAAATAATTACTTCAGATATTTGCCCAGAGTTGCTCCGAAAAAGTCAAGTTTTGATTTTACCGGAAGTCATATGGGAGCTTTTTTTTTTTTTACGAAAGTCAGAGCTATTTCTGTAATAGTTGCTACTCTGAGTAAACGTCCTTTCGTTTTTTATATTAATCTGCTATTTTCAATTACTATTAGATATTTCGTGAGGAAAATGATCAAAATAAGGATTAATTACGATGAAGGAAGCAATAGCAAACATCCGTGGAGCCATCAAAACTCATTCACAAAGTAAACCAATTTGCATGTAATTTCCAATCTCGTCAGGATTTGGCAATGTGCTTTGTATCATTATACGTACTAGGCTAAGTGAAAAATTTAGTATTATTAAGCAAGCAGAAGCACATCGCCATTCCCACATTTTCAGCGATACCCGATTATGAGGTGAATCGCAACTTTTGATCTCATGGCTTTTAACTTCATGGAACCATAATTGGACGTATTTCTGCCAAACGGAACTATGTTATTGCGACGTGAGCCCTGCCATGCATACATTCTTATAGGTCTCAAGACTCCTGTCTCAATGCACTTAGTTCTGTTTGATAGAAATACGCCCAATTGATCGAAATACACAAGAAAACCAGCCCCGTAAGCCCAGCAAATGAAAGTATTATCTTTTAAAGAGAATTTACCGTTATGGGCTTACAATATCCATCTTTATTGCTTGGAAGCACAAGTCACTTATAATCCAAAGCATAACTCAGCTGATGAACTGAAAAGACGCAAATCAGTTTTGTCAGTTTCAAGCTAGTAAAAAATTTATGTTCACGTAAGTACCTACATGTTTCTGAAGTATGTGATTGCAATTTCATTTAATTAGTTTTTTATTTAAAATTTTGTACATAACGCTGGCAACCTGTAATTAAAAAGTTTTCAATGTTTCGTCGTATGTTTCACATAAGCTTTGAAGTGATAATATTGTGCGATTTGTTTTCCCCTGTACTTTAATTTTGTATTAATTTATTTTTAATGTATTATATAATTGTTTTTATTATTTTTCGTGTTTGAAAACAGTACACATTATGTTGTGATAAGAAAATGATCTGTACAATGAATAATAAAAGTATACGAACTTTCCAAATTATTTGGAACGGATAATTAATTTAAATCGAAACCGATTTTTACCTACAGAAAAAAATAATGGTAATTTCAACTGATGCAATTTGAAATAAATATAACTCTGCCAAAAAATAAATTGATACTTAGAATAAAGGAAAGCACTCACATTTCACGTAAGCGACCTACCTGTAAGCTCAAACGCTCATCTGTCAACCAAAAAAATTTCGGTGTGATTAGACTAAATTTGTTTTCCGAAATTATATTGTCATTCGGGTATGTACAAGTTTAGACCTCAACAAAAGGGTAAAAAAAGAGAAAGTACAAACGTACAAACTAGGAAAGATAAACAGCTACAAAAGTTGAAGTTTTCTACTGGAATACGACAGAAACATGACTTAGTTACCACTTTAGGATGAGTAGTACATCTAGAAAATTTAGTACCCATCGATAAGAATAACTGCACAATGTATATTAACTGACTGTAATTTTGAAAAAAATGAGTGATTCATCATGTATTATACGATTCTAGTTCACATTGAAAATGTGTCGGGTGAGTCGATCTTTAAATGAAATTCACAAATATTGTACATTTTTATAAAGTGTAATATATTTTATCGCTTATAATTTTCTTTCTTTTGTTCATCTTATGCAAATATCTCTCTGTATGTTTTAAAATAATACAATTTTGAAACGAAAGCAAAAGTGTTGAGTTATATTTTATCAAATAAATGTGTTACTTGTATCTCAAACTGAACTCTTTTTGTGTTTTTAATGATCCTACTGGAGTGATACATGTTTGACATGGCACTTAATTCAAAATTTTCCGAGGAACTGGACAGCATGAACTAGCATTTACCCAACTACATTAAAAATTCTTGATTATACCATTATCTTTATTTACTTAACTTCATTACATAACATATTTGCGAATATATCTGTAGAGAAGAGTCTAAGAAACGCAGTAATGATTTTGGAAAAATCGAGTTATTTATATCCTGGGACTTACAAAATAATGCATTATTGAGTGTTAAAGAAATTAGTCATGGCATGTATACCATCCTGTACAAGATAATAAAGAGTTTTTAAATTTAAAAAATACGTTGCAGACAAAGGAAGCTGCACCGTGGTCTTCCTCTAATTTTTCGATTTAGTCAAAAATTTAGTTACGGGTTTTTTGCCCTAACTAAAGATATATTCTTTAAAATCAAAATCTAAATTCTCAAAATAGGTCAAGATATTATGTAGATCCCACATCTCAGGATGTGACTTCAGAGGAAACAAGGCCTCACGAAATGAAGCTCAGCTGATTGCTTAAATAAATCCAAATTATGTCAGACACTTGATTAATGCCGATATTTGACAATAAGTGAATTTCTCAGAAGAAAAAAAAAAAAAAAAGAAAAAAAAGAAAGAAAAAAAAAAAAAAAAAACACGCCAAAACTGAACTCTTCTTACCTTACTTTGAAAGAACTGATTGTCGGACCTCTTTCAACAGAGTCACCAGTTATTGCTGGCTTCATAAGGTTTAGTACAACAGTTAAAAGCTGGAAACCGAGCCTAAAAAAAGTATGAATTTACTTGTAAAATAGGGCTTCCGTGAAAATTGAGTTACGCCCCTACGTCAGAGGGGTGACGTATTATGGCAAGAGCGTGATCTGAATATACAGATTGTTTCCCTCCTTAATGTTTCTGTCATAAAATAATTGCCTGATAAAAGGTTAGCACTTGTGTGAACATGTATTTCAATTCCGAGTTGTTGGCTCCATTTTCATTAGATAATGTGAAAGTCACAGATTAAAGATCACTATACAGTTTTTCCATAGGATCGTTCTTGGATTTTTGGTTGAATATTCTGGCTTAAGTGACAATCTCAAAACAGCTTGCTTGTTTTTCTTAAATGAAAATCACCAAAACGTTCATCTGTCAAAGTAGACGTGGAGTTTCCGATCTAAAAAGTTGCGAAAACTTTTTCTCTCTAAAGTTTTGAGCAAATGCCAAATTGAAGGGCTCGGAGGACAAGGCTCAATTTTTTTTCAAAAGCTGCACTTATGCGACTTGTCCTGCAAGCCCCTCAATTGTACTGCTTGTTTGTGACAGATCGGAAGCGCTGAATGCAGGAATGGTATTCGTGGCTACAGTGTCTCAGATACTCAGCTAAAGTTTCATCTAAAATACTTGAAGCAAACTTATGTTATTTTTTGCAAGTTTTTCTGAATATTCTTTATGATTTTACAGTGCTGAAATGGTAAAATTTAAGAAAATTCACCCAATGGTTTTCTTTCTAAAATAAAAATCAGCGCTGAAGATTCTGAAACACCGTCGCCAAAAAATGTCATCTGAATCCAACGCCTCAAAATACCTAATGTGTTAGAAAAATTGCAAAGTGGAAATGATAAAAGGAGGAAAAGTGAAGGAAGTCGGCCAAAAATGCTTGACTTTTTCGGCTGCAGCCGAGGAGGCTGCGAAAGAGGAGGACAGAGAGGAAAAGCGAGCGAGGTGTAAGAAGTCCATGGGGATGAAAATTATGTAGAATCTGATAGCGCGGAGGAGGAAGTAGATTAACACATTCTGAAAAGAAGCCGGGGTTCATTAAGTCTACGAACTTTGGCGCGAATACATATATATAAAGCCATCTTTTAATAATTGCAGCCTTATCTTCACCTGAGATACAATTTATTTATCCATCGGGCTCGCGTTTCGATCCTATCTCGCCGCTAAGATATTAAACTTTTCAATTTATGTATCGGTGAAATACAATCCCCAGCTACTCCCGGCTTCGGTGTTCGCGGACGCAGAGTTGTCATCCCGAGGGATATTCCCGGAAATTCAATGATCTCCTGCCGTGAATATCTGAAGGGATGAATCGGCTGCGCTGTGTCTGCTGCCTCCTTCGCATTGTTCAGCTTAAACTGATCCCCGTCAGAAACTGAGGAAGAACAGACCGAATCCATTTTTCAATTTGTCGATTTTGATCATGTAGAATACGTTGTGTAAGAATTTACATTCTGTTGTGAAACCAGGAAGGAGAGGAAAATATTGGGGACACCCCCCCCCCCCCAAAAAAAAAGAAGAACTATTGGAAAGGAAGAAAAATATAAAAAAGACAAAAAAAGCTAGTTATCAATTAAAATTCAGAAATCAGATTCAAAATTCAGGAAAGGAGATTACAAAGAGTAGCGTAGCAGCTATTTGAAGCTGAGCAGCGGCGCGAGGCATGAATAATCGATCATATTTCTCTATTTGAAGCCATTGTAAAGAATCGATTATTAAAGTGTTCGTTGCGAACTCCGTGTTTATCGATCCTTTTCCATAGGTTCAAATGGCAGATCAATCGATATATTGTAAAGCATGCGTCGTCACTGAAGCCAAGTAAGTATCCTTTCATCTCATACCTATCTTTGTTTCAAATGCACGCGAACCTTAAGAGCGATCCATGAGTGCATGCCCACTAATCAATCGAGGTAATTGAGTATTTTTATCGTATTTAAATACGATTACAAAAACACATCATCATTTTGAATATTTTCCACCAACTATAGCTCTGAAAAATGTAGCATGCTTTCAAAAATGGTCTTTGATGTTTGCCTTTGAAGTTGATTTTGTGCCATTCAGATAAGAAAAATACAACCTTAAAAGAACTGCTTGCATTTCACCATGATACATCCTATCAACTGGAGATGTTGTGATGCTCCATTGAAGCGTCACGCTCGCGTGCTCACTATGACCATTTCGCCCAGTGGCGTGGCGTGATTGCGATACATCGATTGTTGTGCCATTTAAACCTGTGGTAAAAAATCGATTATTAAGGCGTTCGCTGCGAAAACTCTGTTTATCGATCCTTTTTCATTGGTTTAAATGGCATAACAATCGATGTATCGCAATTCACGCCACGCCACTGATTTCGCCCCTTATCCGCTTGGCCGCTGTATTCCTCCTTATTGTGGTCTTCGCTCGTTCTAATAAGGTTTCCTCAAATTATCTTTGTCCAGAAAATGTAATATGTTTCTGAGATCCCCCCAAAAAATGAGGGACGTTGCACAGGGCCGGATTTACCTACATGCCGCCCATGGGCCGCCTGTATTTTTCTGCCCCCTTCTCATTTGCTTTGAAACATCAATAGATCGTCTTTGACAGTGGTTCGATGTATCGTTTGGTTCAAAACAATAGAAAATAACCTTAAAAAAAAAATGCTAGGATTTAATTTGGAAAAGCTGAAAATGAGAAAATTCCTAACGATTTCACTTTTCATTGCCATTTGGTACTCGAGAGAATAAAAATTCGACCATATAAGACCAGTTACCTTAGATTTGTAAATTGACTTTTGAGGCTTTGGTTACATATTGAACCAATCGATATCAATATAATCTCACCTGTGTGATCTTTTGAATACGATCTACAAAAACCATCAAGTGAACGCACCGGTGGGGGAGGGGTGTATAAGACGCGTTTACTCGTGTTGGGCACATTTTTTGTAAAAGCCCTGTCAACTTTAACAAAAGTTCAGTTCCGTAAACCCATCCCTGTTTGGACAAGACCTTCCATTTATAAAAAAGAACGAAAAAATTATGAAAGAACAAACATAAATGTAGTTAAAAATTTTAACTTCCACCGCCGCGCCGACCGCACTATGTTGGTGCAATGCGTGAGGTATTCATGCAGTCTTGTAGGCGCTATGCGTTTCACGCCGACCGCTGCTGACCACACTGTTTGGCGCAATGCGTGAAGTATTCATGTAGTCTTGTAGGCGCTATGTGTTTCATGCCGACCGCCGCTCCGTTCCAGGTCAAATTGCGTGTTTGGTTTCTCTCTTGACTCGACTAATTAGAGGTGTTGTCTCTTGTATCACCGAAAGACGACAAAATTAGAAATTACTATACTTTTACTCTCAGGAAATGAGAGATTTTGTCACCTTTTCTCGTTTGTAATTTATTTTCTGAATCCGATTGTTTTCTCTCATTGTTTGATACCTACATTAAAAAAATTGCAAAATTTGCCGCCCCCTAAATTTTGCCACCATGGGCCACGGTCCATGTGGCCACCCCTTTAATCCGGCCCTGACGTTGCATGCAAATGATTTTCTGTTTCCTTTTATCACAGCGAAATTCACTCAAATCACCAAGTAAGACATTAACTCAGTTTTGAAACCGACCTATCCAGATACTAGTGGAAGGTCTGTCTTCATCTCTATATTCAAGGGAAAATTTAAAGAAGAAATTGTTGTTTCAACCACAAATTCCTCAAGGTGCTTACATTTAGAGCGTTTTACCACCTCAAACCATTTAATGTGAAAACTGTATATTTTTTCATTGGTCTTTAAAGCTCTTAAGTCTCAATGTAAAAAAAGAAACAAAAAACTGTGGCAGAGCTGGCACACATGAAATGCCAGTTTCAATTTCCAACTTTTGAAACAAAGGTTAACACAAGACTCGATGCTTACTTTTGCTGAGAATAACGCTTTTTCCTGTATCATTCACTTTCCTTTCAAAACCACGAATTCTCCCAAGCTGAGTTTCTTAACATTGGACCCTGAGATCTTTCCAAGAGGCCTAAAACTAATGAACCGATGAAACAGTGACAAAGACATGACACTTCTCTTCCTTCTGGAATACCCAACTCTTGCAGGACTCCATTTTCGCGAATCGCGACGATTTCCAACACCGCAAACGTCTTATAAGTGATAGCCGGAAGGCAAGAAATAGATCACAAAATGTGAGGTGCTCATGATCTCCTGAGAGGCAGCGGGCTCGCGAATCCAAGTACGGCGACGCCGAACCGCCTCGAACGCCCCGAAAATCCCCGACAAACAGCGCGGAGCGTGCTGCAACCTGGCGGCGGCGCCGCGAAACCAGAGAGGCCGGGCAAAAATATGCAGCTAGGATGGGTAAACATTGTAGATTCCTCACTACAAGTGCCCGCTTATTTGCATGATGCTAACGTCTTAATACCCTTGCGTCACAGGGGAGCCATTGCGAGATCGGGGGAAATATCCTGGATTTCCCCGTTCGAAAAGGGGGCTTTCGCGCTTGATCTGGTGGTGCAGCACAGCAGCATTCTGCACGAGCTGCGGTTGTTCGCTCTATCATACTTGCGGAGCTACTCCGACCACCATTGCTAGATAGTGCTAAAAAAGCAGAACTTTTTTGCATTGGAACCCATGTTAAATATCCGCATTTAACGCGAAACCATGGCAACCTTGACTCTGACCTATGGTGCCCGAGCTAGCGGAAGAGTTCACTCTTGGTATTTCACACCGATTTGCCGAGCAGATGAATTTTATCTTCCTTCTTCCTTGCGTGCTTCTTTCTCTTCTCCTCATTCCTTTCTCTTCTCACTTACTTTCAGAAACGCAGTGTATAGTTGAGGCAATTTTCGGTAACAGAGTATGAGACTCCTAAGATTGTGCAACGTAGTTCTCCAGTTGTAAGTAACTTATCAGACAGTTCTGCTATGAATTTCTCCCTTAATCTGCTCAGTTTTTTGCCTCACTGTTGTGAAGTAGTAAGTCGACTGTGAATGAATTTCATCGCAGCGAACGCTGTGAAAAAGTTCACATCTCAGCAGCATTGCAAGCCTCAGACGTCCTTTTATCGAAAATGCCTCAATTATGCCTCTTGCAAAAATAGGACTTGATGATCATCACAGCATCAGGCTAGCAAACCAACCCAGTTCACCTTTTGAGTAAGAAATATCAAAGTTCTGGGTAGAATTATCCATCAGTTTGAAGGATATTTACCGTGGTGTTGTAAATGCAGCAATTGCAGGATTAATTTGATCATCTTCACTTAAAATTTAGCTGAGTCACTAATCTGGTGGGTTCTTATTTATACGTTTTTGACTCTCATTCTATACATACCAATCATACCATACCTTTTCCGTGAGTCCACGTCAAATACTGACCATAGCAAAATATTGATCCCTAAAATACAATTCATAAGAGATTAAAAGGTTCATCAGGCTTCACTAGCTTTATCGGAGGCGATAAAATGAAACATGCATGTGTTTCTACAAGAGATAACTATTCGTGTTTCCCGGTATGTTTTCTGCCTATGCGGAGCAATTTCAGGCGAATCTTAAACTGAGAATATCTATACCGATAGGTTCACGCATGAGGGATATGCTCTATCGAAATTCATGGAGGGATTTATGCGCATTTTTGTAATCTCAAATGGCAGCCCGTTCACTGTAAAGTAATGTAAATTACTTTGGCATCATTTCAAATCTTAAATTCATATTCTTACGATTTTCTCACACCACCTTTACTGCCGTGCTAAGGAAGAACGCCGTATGAGCATTCGATAGTTACCAAATTTCCTTCGATAAACTGTTTATTTTTGAGGAAAATTATACATTTTTTCCTTTGAAAATTGCAGACACTTTAGATCAAATTACAAACAAAATTATCCGAGAAATTGGTAGAAAAATATTAAAAAATGTTCCTATAAATTAGTGATTTGCCTGAGGAAATTTGGCAACGCCTCAAGGCTCATACGGCGTTTTTCCTTAGCACGGCAGTTTAGCCCTCAAACTTTTGAAACTTTTCTGGGGGCCCCTCTGGACCCCTTTTACGCCCCCCCCCCCCGCCGTCCTAAGTGCCTGGATCCGCCTATGGATTCTAAACAATATACACGAGAGCTTAACGTCAGAATGAAAACTCCTCATAATATCCACAAAGTTGATCCGTCACAAGTCTGAGCAAGACTCGGCCCGTTATCCATTTATCCAGCCGAAGCCGCTAATGACGTCGGCGACGTCCCATCCCTAACCCAAACTCTCCGGGACGCGACGTCGGTTTATCAGTATCCGGAACATTGACGATCGCTTTATCACGCGGGGATGGGCGAGTGTAAGGGGGGCAGGGGGAGGGGGGTCCGAAGATGATCCAGTAGCGGGCTTCTGTCTGGGATACTTATCGTGGGAGCGGGGAGCCCGGGAAAAAGAGACACATGAGAGGACTCGATATCCCGTTTTTCGCGACACGAACTCCGTGACGTTGAGCGAGCGTGCGCTAATGCTCATCAATTACCATAAATTTCTGGAAACCCAGACCCAATCCCGCTCCAGCTCCTGCTCGCGAAAACCCGGGGAGCATCGTGGAAAGCGGGCGCGGGAAGTAGAATTCACCACGTTGCCAATTGAACGACGTCCGAGGGTTCTAGGATCAAGGAGTCGATTTTTAACGAGTTGAAACAATTATTCTAATTCTTACCCTAAAATAAAACGGAAATTGTACTGTGGGCTAATTGTTGAAATTGATACACAAAACGATGGACAAAGAAGACAAAGGGTATGTGGAGCGATCACATATGCAAATAAGATTGATATTGATTGAATTGGTTGAAATAATTAGTTCCTACAGACATGGGAGAAAATTATGGACAAACTATAGGGTCTCTTGTGGGTTGCCGTTAGTTAGTCTATTATCTACCTTCTTTGTCCATTGCAACCACCTGCTTCCACTATAGGATCCCTCTATATCACTTTTGTCTTCTTTGTCTATGGCTTTGTCTATAAATTGCAACAGTCAATGCAATTTGCAGTGATGCTGATCTTGACATTCATTCCAGCCAGCCCCTCTAGATTGATATCTCTCTAGTTGACTATATGGCTCATGGTGATTCCGCCAGAGAGTAAACAAACATAGATATATCGGACAAATTTTGCCAAAATATGAGTCGTGCTTTTCAATTTTGTAATAACGGAGATCCAACGGTGTAGAAGCATAGTTCAGCAGTCTATTGTTGAAAAATGGCTTCTAGAAACCCTAGATTAAAGCCGAGTGAGACTTAACACGAAAATGGGCCTGTTGCAAACTTTTTCTAGAGCAAAAATAAGAGTTGTTTCTTATAGATAATGCCTCAAAAATCACGATGAGCGCATCGACAAAGTCTGAAATGCACTCATAACTTCACAGTCTGCGTAAGAAATTGGCGGTTTTTTGAGCTTCCCGCTTCAAAAACGATACTACGGCACAGGTGAACATTTTGTAAGAGGAGTCGTTCCATCGTCGGCAATAATCATCATGGCCGACGCCAATCCGCCAAAACACGTTTGATGGGACGAGATAACACCTGAACTGGATTAGACCAGATAACAATCGGTGTGTTAACGTTCATATTTTCTACGCCCGCATTGATTGACCTTGAACTCTCCTCGAATTACGCGCGGAACTGCGCGCTAACGTCGGCCATGATGAATATCGCCGACGATGGAGCGATTCCTCTAACAAAATGTTCACCTGTGCCGTAGTATCGTTTTTGAAGCGGGAAGCTTAAAAAAACGCAAATTTCTTACGCAGATTGTGAAGTTATGAGTTCATTTCAGACTTTGCCGATGCGCTCATCGTGATTTTTGAGGCATTATCTACAAGAAACAACTCTTATTTTTGCTCTAGCAAAAGTTTGCAACAGGCCCATTCCAATTCGATTGGACTAATCGAATGCTATATTTCGCCTTTATTCTCACTTGCCTCTGATTTAGGGTGTTCGTAGGAGATTTTTCACCCACAGACTTCTGCCGTACGCTTCCGCATTGTTGCATCTCTGTTTTTACGAGGTGTAAAAAACAAAACTCGTATTTTAGCAACATTTGTTCTATGCATCAATGTTTGTTCACTTTGATATACTGAATCTCCTGAGGAATCACTTCAAAGGCTTTGGCCCCTATTTTTCAAGTGATAAAAATGACATAAATGAGGACACATGTTATCAACTTATTTTTGCTAAAGCTATTGGAAGATACATATATATTACCAATGACCAAAAATAAGTCCACACAGACGCGAAAAAATTGGGAAATGTGTATCTCCGAATAAACAAATTGATAAGAAGTACATTTTGGATATTTTGCTGTCCTGAACGTGTTTTTAGTGCGATTTGATCACTATGAAGTCTACTCAAAGCTCTATCTTATGCGTGCAATAGACCTCTTGTTCACCTCCGAGCAGAACACGGAAAGTCCAGCTTGCTCACCGGAAAGAAAGCAAAATTTCCTCAAAGGACGAGGGAATACTCTCTCGGCTCCTGTATAAATCTTTAGCCGCTTTGGGAGGGGGCTTTTCGGTCCACAATTTTCTTGGTCGGACAGCCCCGTTGGCGAAGGGTACTGGGGCGGACAGAGGCCGACCCCAAATGATGAGTTTATTTACGCCATCTGACAAAATTATGGGTCCTTGGTGGTTAGCCCGAACATCCGTATCCAAGATTAAAGGGTGGCGTTTTTAGGCCGGGGGAGGGAAAGATTTTGATGACCCTCTTACATGTATTTCACACCGAGCGAGGGACCATAAAGGGATCTTATAAAGTGGACAAACTGCCTCCGCGCCCCCGAGAGCGGTCCCTGTTTATTGGCGCCCCGATGAATTTGTCCTGGACTCTATTTCATTATTGGCGCTCGAGTATTTTATTATTTAACAGTTTGTTGTTTCATTATTTATATGTGTAATCGAGCCACTTCATCGTCATCAAAGCCTCGAGTTTTAGTTGGGGGTGCGTTTAATCCTTGAATTCTGGATTTCCGAAATTGTGGCGTTAGGCGCAAAAAGGGCATTTCTTGGTTGCGGTGTCTCAAATCTTCAGTACTAATGTATATTTTAGGGAGGAAACTATTCAGTAAATTTTCTGAAATTTTTCGTTTTTAGCATTGAGAAATTATGTAGGAGATTCAGTTTTAACGAATTCCATACAATTTGATTGAACTATAATGGATGAAACGTTATCGGAGATTCTAAGACACTGCAACCAAGAAATACCCTTTCTGTGGCCAGCGCTTCAATTACATGTGGGATTTTCAAGCAAAACAAATTTAATTTTAACCGTGTCATGACTAGAAATATATTGGTCACTGGTGCCTCGCACGGAGTGATTCTGAGTATGATCTGTTTTACTTCGCTTTGAGAATAAGTTTTTTTTAACATTTTCCACATTCTGCTGAGTAGTTGTTTTTCATAATGAAAACGCATAGCATATCTAAAATGCGCCCCAAATTGTTCAAAATATTCTAAAATATCGATAGGATGAAATCATCGTCCATACTTACTCCCCAGATGGCTTCAGTCATCATGTTCAACAAACAATCATACTTTAACAATCGCAGGTCAATATGCATGTCGCGATTGTACTTTAGTTGTGGTAAAACCTAGGTTTGATTATTTTCTGTTGCCTGCCTATATGAGCTGTCCCTATTGTTCTTTATTGATGATTGTTTTATCGTATGCATGCTTTTTGCTTCATTATCCACCCAAGAAGGGACATGGTTGTCTGTTGAATACTGGAACCGCGCAAGTTTTCAGTTTCGTTAACTTCGCTACACAATCATTCGTACTCCTAGGATGTGCGTGTTACACTGTTACATGCACAAAAAAAGTAGGTTGCTTTTGTTTCCCATTTGATCATACTATTAAAATGAACTATAACTTCTGGATACAATTATTCGTACTCCTAGGTTGAGCGTGTTGCATACACAAACAATTGAAGGCGATTAAGCTTCCCTTGAGATTATAATATTTGATATAAGCGAGCAACTTTAACCGTAACATATGGATACAACTATACGTACTTCTAAGATGTGCGTGTTGCATCAGCAAAAATTGAAGGCGCGCCAGCTTAGCTTGCAGTGACAGTCGTAACGCATGTTCACTCTTCCAATTCACGAGGAAAACGATGTCCTTGCAGGAAAGGAACATAAATAAAATCTTGCCTCGAACGTGCCAAAACTTATTTTACAAGAAAAGAGATTGTAACTCCGTCGGAGACATGTTTTGCTCGTGTCTCTCTGTCATTACAAAGATTTTTATTTTATTTCATGTTTAAAAATAAAAACAAATGAAATGGATTTCAGGTTGAATATAAGCTGTATATTGAATAAGCTTTTTTCATGGGAAGCCTAAGTCAAGTGCTCAAGTTGTGTGTACTTATCCTCACCACAGGGCAGAAACTAGACTCATCTTCATCTCACAGGTCTCCTTTTTTTCGAGAGCCACTTGTAAGGTGAAGCATCCCTGCGAGCCAAAAACCCTGGAATGATACGCCTTCCTGGCGCTCCGAACATGAGCTCCGGAACAACTTCTCTATTATATTCAAATTAAACAAAAACAAGGAAAGTTCATTAAAAACTTTCGAGAAATAATTTAATAAGAATTAAATTTATTCGAAGTCACGGAGAGCGCGGGAGAATAAAGAGATCCCCGAAAATAAATTCGCCGCCTGACTTACTAGCCGAGCAAAGGGACGGTGAGATAAAATAAAGCTTTTACAGGGACGAACGGCGGGGAGGGGGAGAGGGAAAAAAGAGAGGAAAAAATAAACACGGGAGAATAAAAAAGGGAAAAGTTCAGTCTTAAGAGGTAATAATTCTTGTCGGTGCGTACCTAAGTAGTCGGAGTGTTTGGGGAGCGGGCGGGGGGCGAGGATGACATGTTCTTAATTATAACGACCTCTGTGATTGGCTGAAGGGGCGTGCGCAGAATAGATAGCGGGAAACTCGTTCTTTTTCCCCGGAGCTTCGCCTTCGCGCCGCGGCCCCTGTTTCGAGGCCCGGTGGATTTATGGTCGCCGGAGACATTGGGAAACGCTAATATTTACGCGATTATTATTGCAATATTTCCTCTTCAGCGACAACATCCAGCATCGGACGGCGGAGCTGGCGTTCGCAGTTAATCCAACCCAATTTATTTCGCCTCCCCGCCGCCCCCTCCCCCCGCACTAAATAAGATATCGCCTGCTCGCCGCCCACGCAGCGCCCGGCCCCGATTTGTCAACGAATTTCACCGGAAAACGCTGGCTCGGAAACCTGCGGATTCGCGTCGGGACGCGTTGCCAGCGAGTTATTTCCAACGCTCTGCCCACGCAAACTGAAACGGACCATTCGGGGAGGTCGAACATGAAATTTGTGTCAATAACTGCAAATTTTTTAAGTGTTTATTTGGTCTTTTTTTCAATTTTCTGAAAAAAAAGGCAGACAATTTCCTATTTTCTGGGTAATGGTGTAATCATCCAACGTTTGTTTTAGTCAGTAATATAACTTAGTTTATCTAAATAATGTAGATAGATTCAAGAAATATTCTTGTAGTAGTTACTTTATATTTTTAAAATATAATAAAATATACTATATTTAAAAGATTGTTGAAAAAACTTGTCAATAATGAATTTTAAGGGATATTTCTTAAAGAAAAGTTGTGAGAAATCCAGCGATATAAAAATAACGGATCGGTATGGTAGTCTGTGTGAAAGCGAATCTCACATGGAGCGGTCGTTTAACAGGCAGGTTGGGCAGATGGGTGGGCTGCTCTATGGTTTTTCTCGGCATAACTTTACTAACATGAATTTCTAATTATTTTAATGAAGAATTTAACCATAGAACTCTCATCATAATTGGCCTGTTGCACAATTTTTTTTTGCTTGCATCGAAAGACCTGAGGATCCTATGATGTCACAGGAATGTTGCCGGAGTTCTCTGACCACCGGAAACCCTAGAACATCAACTCGAATACGCACCGAAATTCAAAACGGTCAATTTTACGCGGGAACGGACCCGGTACTTTTCTGACGTCACAGTACATGACAAACATGGTCTCTCCGTCGCCTACAATCCATTATTCCATAAGGAATTGATAGCCGCTTGATGAAGAAACAACGTTTGTCATGTGCTGTGACGTCACGAGTGTACCGGATCTGTTCCAGTGTAGAAGTTACAATTTTGAAAATCCTAATTTAAGGAAGTTTCTAAGTTGATTTTCGGGGGTCCCGGTGGTCAATATACTCCGGGGAAACTTCTGTGACATCAGGATGCTTCGATCTTTTGATACACGGAGAAAAAAATCTTCGTGCGTGGGACCCGAAGTTGAGGTCATATGGCTCTCTGAAGTTTTCGCATCACGTATCTAAAAACTTGAGGTCCATGCAGATGCCAAAGGTAGGTTTAGCCATCTGAAGTACTTCGATATATACCGAAGGGTTAGGGTCAGGGCCGGATTAAGGGGGTGGCCACATTGCAATTTTTTTAAAAGTAAGTATAAAAAAATCGGATTCAGAAAAAAAATTACACTGTGCAACAAAAAAAAATGACAAAAATGTCTCCCGTACGAGATAAAGTGATCCTTATGTATATTGAGGCGCTGAATCCGAATATGACCTCCGTTTTTTCCCATCACCCTCCAGTTTTCCGGAAAAGTCGATTTTACCCGGAAAAATGGCCATTTTTGGGCATTTTTGGTGTTTTTGCGACTATTACCCCCTGCAGAATGTAGGTAAAATTTTTCTCCGGTACGAGAAACGGCTAATCCGATGTATTTTGAGCCGCTGAGTCCGAAAATGACCTCCGTTTTTTCCCATCACCCTCCAGTTTTTCGGAAAAGCGACTTTTCCCCCGGAAAATGAGCAAATTTGAAGTATATTTGTCATGCATGCAATTTATTTGTATAAATTTTTCTGGACTCGTGGTACAGTCATTCTTATGTATTTTAAGCCGCTGAATCCGAATATGACCTCGGTTTTTTTCCATCACCCCCCAATTTTCCGGCAAAGTCGATTTTTCCGAGCCTAAATTTGTGAATAAGCTTTCCCGGACTCAAAGAGGATCAAAAATATATTTTAAACGTGTCCGCGACGTGCGATACATCGATTCTTATGTATTTTGACTCGCTGAACCCGAATATGATCTTGGATTTTTCCGATCACCCACGATTTTCCCGGAAAATCGATTTTCTTTGGAAAACTACCTTTTTCGGTGTTTTTTGGACGATTTTCCTGTTGTGAGGAGTCTAAGAAATTTTCTGAGATCCTCTCTAGGTCTCTTCTGCTATATTAAGAGCAGCTGAATCCAAATTTGACCTCTATTCATCTCTGACAACCCCCCGTTTTCTAGAAAGTCCGATTTTTCAGGGAAAAAAGCTTTTCCGAACCGTCCCCACCTCCAGGGAAATTTGAAAATTTTTCCGCACGTGCGATACATCGATTCTTATGTAATTTGAGCTGGAAAACCCGAATATGACCTCAGAAATTCGTTATCACCCACCATTTTTACGTAAAACTCGATTTTCTGGGAAAATTTCGGAAATATACCAAAAAACACGTTCTCCAAGAAAAATCTACTTTTCCGACAAAATGGAGGGTGATGGGAAAAATTTGAGGTCATATTCTGATTTAGCATCTGAAACTACATAGGAATCTCCCCTTCACGGATCCAGGATAATTATTTAAATTTTAAATAAAGAATTGCATGCCAGACTAAAATAAGTCAATTTCACTCAGTCTCCCGGCAAAAAGTGTCTTTTTTACAAAACTGAGGGCTCATAGAAAAAAATAGAGGTCATTTCCGTACTCAGGGACTCACAATACCTGATGTAAAATCTAATTTGTAGCTAAGAACAATCTTACGCACATTCCACAAGGAGCAACAGTCGCAGAAACACCGTAAATGGTCAAAAATACCCATTTTTCCCAAAAGATCGAGTTTCTCGTAAAAATGGTGGGTGATGACGAATTTCTGAGGTCATATTCGGGTTTTCCAGCTCAAATTACATAAGAATCGATGTATCGCACGTGCGGAAAAATTTTCAAATTTCCCTGGAGGTGGGGACGGTTTGGAAAAGCTTTTTTCCCTGAAAAATCGGACTTTCTAGAAAACGGGGGGTTGTCAGAGATGAATAGAGGTCAAATTTGGATTCAGCTGCTCTTAATATAGCAGAAGAGACCTAGAGAGGATCTCAGAAAATTTCTTAGACTCCTCACAACAGGAAAATCGTCCAAAAAACACCGAAAAAGGTAGTTTTCCAAAGAAAATCGATTTTCCGGGAAAATCGTGGGTGATCGGAAAAATCCAAGATCATATTCGGGTTCAGCGAGTCAAAATACAGAAGAATCGATGTATCGCACGTCGCGGACACGTTTAAAATATATTTTTGATCCTCTTTGAGTCCGGGAAAGCTTATTCACAAATTTAGGCTCGGAAAAATCGACTTTGCCGGAAAATTGGGGGGTGATGGAAAAAAACCGAGGTCATATTCGGATTCAGCGGCTTAAAATACATAAGAATGACTGTACCACGAGTCCAGAAAAATTTATACAAATAAATTGCATGCATGACAAATATACTTCAAATTTGCTCATTTTCCGGGGGAAAAGTCGCTTTTCCGGAAAACTGGAGGGTGATGGGAAAAAACGGAGGTCATATTCGGATTCAGCGCCTCAAAATACATAAGGATCACTTTATCTCGTACGGGAGACATTTTTGTCATTTTTTTTTTGTTGCACAGTGTTATCAATGAGAAAAGGGGACAAAATTTTTCTTTTCTGAGTGTATAGTAATTTCTAATTTTGTCGCTTTTCGGTGATACAAGAGACAACATCTTTAATTAGTCGAGTTAAGAGAGGATGAGGAACTCAACACGCAATTTGGCCTGGAGCTTAGCGCAGAGAGGAATGATGACGAGGACTTGAGATGAAAAGGACAAGCCTTCGGCGCGGCGGTCGGCATGTAACACAAATTAGCGCCTACAAGACTGCATGGATACTAACCCATTGCGCCAAACACAGTGCGGTCAGGAGCGGTTGGCGTGAAACGCATAGCGCCTACAAGACTGCAGGAATACTTCACGCATTGTGCCAAACACAGTGCGATCAGCGCGGCGCAGCGGCGGAAGTTAAAATTATTACACAACATTTATGTTTGTTCTTTCATAATTTTTTGGTTCATTTCTTATAAATGGAGAATCAAATTTCCGTGAAATTTTGCTGGTAGTGTTGACAGAGCTTTCGCAAAATATGTATTCAACGCGAGAAGTAAACGCGTCTCATGCACCCCTCCTCCTCCGATACGTTCACTTGATGGTTTTTATTGATGTTTCAAAACGAATGAGAAGAGGGCGGCAAAATACAGGCGGCCCATGGGCGGCAAGTAGGTAATTCCGGCCCTGGTTCGGGTCACACATCGTCTGTAGTACTCCGGTACTTACCGAAGTGCCTCGATTTCTGACCCGAACTTCGGCAGCTCGACCTCAAGTTTTCGGATGCGTGATCAGAAAACTTCACTGAAAAGAAAATCTCGGCGTTTTTACCACGGTCCGTTAGTACCTTTACCATCTCACTTTTTTTACCAATCATTGGCAATTTTACCAAGACAGACTGGTAAACTTACCTAAAAATCGATATTTTTACTGTTTTTGTCAGGTAAGAATACCACTTTTATTGGTAATCAATTCCCGGTAATTTTGCCATTTTATCTCGGTAATTCTACCACAGTCGATAAAAAAATATTGGCGTTTTTACCAAGGTCCAGTAAAATTACCGAGATAGTTTCAATTCGATAATTCGACAATTCCATAAATGGTAATTTTACCAAGAAAAAACTGGGATCAAATAGAACCTTGAATTCTCGGTAATTTAAACCTTTTCTTAGTAAATACACCGAGATTTTTTTTTTCAGTGTTCAGAGATCCATATGACCTCAACTTCGGGTCCGATGCACGAAGTTTTTTATCCGTGTAGGCTCAATAAATCAAAAATTGTGCAACAGGCCAGGCCTATTTCCTCGGTGACTTGACGGGTTCCATGTTGGTGCCACGAGCTCCATGACAGTGTCGTATCCCTGCCGTCGAAAGCTCTAAAGCTCGAAAGCTGTCCCTTGCTCGGACACAGGCCGAGACGGACGGGGCGACAGGCGGGCATGAAGAGGTGTCCAGTGGCCGTTGCGATTCCTTCCTCGCGCCATAAATCCGGAGGCTGAGGCTCCGTTTGGCAAAATAAACAATAGTTTCATTCAATTATCCGCGCGCGTCGACGCGTTCCGCTTTGTTGCCTTCATTTTCTGCCCCTTCGCTTTTGCATAGCCGCAGCCCGGAGTTACGGGGTCACGCTCCACGACACCTCGCCGCGCGGCCGCGCGGCCACGCTTCTCCCACTCCACGAAGGTCAAAACCGCGCATCTCCAGTCGGAAAACTCAGGGGGATGCGTGGTTTCTGCCTCACACGTTACATCACGTAAAATGAACCAAATCTTCTGCTATCGAATACGGAAAATCATGGAGGATTTAAGTTTTATGTTGACCAGTTCCGCCTCGAAAGAAAAATAAAATTTCTAAGGAAGTCTGCAACGTCGCAAATGGAGAAACGTCGTCTCTCATATTGCCAAAAATATGTATGTATCAAATTGAAGCCATTATGACTTTCCTCTCTCAACTTATATTCGTCTGTAACGATAAACAATGGGACGCGCTTGCTACGGCGCCTTGATACAACTATACAACCTCGACGGATGTCCGTATTGCGTTCAGAAAATTGAAGGCGTTTTGACTTCCTACGCACAATACCTGTAGTTGATTCGATCGACAAACGCGTTGGTCGGCGGTGACGGGGACTTGATGCAACTTTTTAAACTTGATGGATGTCCGTATCGCACCGACTGAAGTGCGAAACAACGTATCTCCATTGCGGTGTTTCAAAATTTCCGTTCTTAATTCATCTCTTCCATGAGAAACAATCCAAATTCACGACTTTAAATTTTGAACCAAATCTTCTGCTATTGAATACGGAAAATCATGGAGGATTTAAGTTTTATGTTGACCAGTTCCTCGAAAGAAAAATAAAATTTCTAAGGAAGTCTGCAACGTCGCAACTGAAGAAACGTCCTCGCTCATTTTGCCCAGAATATGTATGTATCAAATTGAAGCCATTATGACTTTCCTCTCTCAACTTATATTCGTCTCTGACGATAAACAATGGGACGCGTTTGCTACGGCGCCTTGATACAACTATACAACCTCGACGGATGTCCGTATTGCGTTCAGAAAATTGAAGGCGTTTTGACTTCCTACGCATAATACCTGTAGTTGATTCGATCGACAAACGCGTTGGTCGGCGGTGACGGGGACTTGATGCAACTTTTTAAACCTGATGGATGTCCGTATCGCACCGACTGAAGTGCGAAACAACGTATCTCCATTGCGGTGTTTCAAAATTTCCGTTCTTAATTCATCTCTTTCATGAGAAACAATCCAAATTTATGACTTTTTTAAAAACTAGAGCGATCTACTAAAAGTATCTATTCAAATTCCAGCTATTTAGGTGCCAACAGTTGCGGTTAAACCTAGAGTTAACTAACTAAATATTTAAATGCATTATATCGATTATAAAAGATATTAATAAAACAAATTATAATTAAGTAAAATCTTTAAAATTTAAAAAGATCTTGTCAATAAAAATTCAAATTTCTGTAAAAAACTAGGATGATTAGAGCTGGCATAATCTTTTTTATTATCGTAGAGATTTGATTATTCGTTTCATTTTTCTGAAGATACCTTTATGATAGGTTAAGTCCAGATATAAGAACAGGCTGAACAACAGGAAGAAGAGATTCAAAATTTCGTGTATAGGAGCAGTGGGGAAAAAAGGCTATTGGATCTAGAGAGTCCGGACTCTTATAAGTTCGACAAGAAAAAATCTCTCTTGGCTCAGTTGGATTTTTGCTTGAATCAAAAGGAGGGGGATGCCTATTGAGAGGGTGTTGACAGGGGTTTTGGGAACATAACTTGGGTCCTAAAACCCCCTGAGGGGTTGTGGGAGGACCAAGTACTGTGATGGTTAGGGGTCGCAGAGCACACGAGAGCGCTGTAAAAGCGAGCATTATGAATGTATCATAAAGAAATTTGCTAAAGTTAAATAGAAGGCTTAGCTCTCGATTCAAGCAAAAACCGATTGAATCAATATTATTTTTTCTTGTCAAATATTTAACGAGTCCGGACTCTGGATCTAAAATACTTTTTTCACAGTGAAGGGTATTACTTCGGAGTACGCCCCGCTCGAATTCCTTCGATTTTACGATTTTTTGCTCATTGACGGTCTATATTTTATGTAATGCATCATGATCTTGTCATTTCCGGTCTCTTTTCAGGTTTAAACTGGCGTAGCATGGGCCAGAAGGCCAATTTTGGCGAAAATGTCGTATTTTTTAGAATTCGAGCCTAAACTCACAAACTCCGGATTCGTTCTCTGAGTTTTCCCTGATAAAAACTCTGTTCCTCCAAGACACTTTCATGTTTTATGTCGTGATTAAGAAAGATTTCAAGAAACCTATTGCGGTGCGCACTCAGATTAGATAATTATAGTGAATGTCCGGCGCAGAGATACAACTATTCGTACTTGGTGGATGTCCATATTGCATCTATGCAAAATTGAAAGCGCGATGGAGCAAAGCGTGACTTACACTGAAAAAAAAATCTTAAATTTGCCGCCAAGAAGTATTTCTTCTTAAATCAAGAATTTTTCTGCTTAATATAAGCTACTTTTTTGTTTAACCCGAACATTATTTTTCTTGTATCAAGAAAAAGTCAGCTTAAAGCAAGATATTAATAATTCTTGCCGTCAAATTCAATTTGATTGGGTTGATCCAAGCTACTTTTTTTTTCAGTGAGCATTGCTTTGCTGTATGCTGCAGATTAGGTGCCGCACACATTCGGGAGAAAAATTTTAAAAAACGAAGCCTGAATACGTCGCTCCTATCTTCGGCTGTGTTGCTCACGCAACTTTCGAAGCACCACTATAAATGATAAGACAAACGGAAGCAGCTTAACAAGGAGAGAGATCAGGGA
The DNA here is from genome assembly GCF_918797505.1 of Bemisia tabaci. Taxonomy (NCBI): domain Eukaryota; kingdom Metazoa; phylum Arthropoda; class Insecta; order Hemiptera; family Aleyrodidae; genus Bemisia; species Bemisia tabaci. The sequence continues at coordinate 5,320,054 of NC_092800.1, read as the reverse complement.
ATTGACGCACGTTGATACGGCGCAGAGATACAACTATTCGTGCTTGATGGATGTCCGTGCTGCGTCCGTGTGCTGCCAAAATTGAAGGCGCGATGACGTACAGCATGAACTCCTAATGCACCGCTGTATGGCTGCAAATATATGTAAGATGTCGCTCAGATTCGGGAGAAAAGTGAAAAACGAGGCCCAAATACGTCTCCTCTATCTTCGGCTGTGTTTTTAAGCTATTTGAAATAATTGCAAAAAACCTGGAAATTCGAAAGAGGTTTTTTTTTTACCATTAGCCCTCGGTTTGATATTGAAAATTATTGGCTGAAGTGACTATTTTATATTTCTAATGAACATACTTAAATCTTGCTCTTTTGATCGAATTGTAATGAATGCGTCGAATGCCGAAAACCCAACATTTTTCGCAAAAATCGACCTTCAAACCTATGTTTAGGCTTGTATTAGACCCAGAAAAAGACCATAACTGACCAAATCATGATGCTTTCCGGAAAAATATAGACCTCCAATGAGAAAAAAATCGTATTAGAGTTGAGGATTTTCAAGGTGGACCCAAAAACAGCCCTAATCGATACTCCTTCTTTAAGAAATACCATTTTATGAGATTCTCAAAACTCGTGAAATCGACTCAGTGTGCCGTGAAAAGTGCATTTTTGAATTTGTGAAATAAAAATTTGAGTCAAGTTTCACAACGAATTCTCGGATAGTTGTAGTAGGTTGCATACGCAGCCCCTCAAAAATCGTTGAAATTTCATTTAGTTTCACATAAAATTTCAACAATTCTTATTATTTCACTTTGCATCGCTGGTCCCATCCGTCATCAAAACGGGGGTGTAGCAAAGGAAACCCTGATCAGAGTTGGAATTGGTTAGTTGTACATGTCACAGGATCATGGTTTGGCAATCGCGTCTCTCAGATCAGCAGTAGATTTAGATGACTTTAAACATACTCGGTTCTCATGTTCAAAGTCAAACGCTCTGTTTTCCATGAAACGTCTTCAAGAATCAAGACTTACACCGAAAAATATGTATCTTGCCATAGCTCCCTTTTTTCTTTTACTACCCACCATCATTGTATACACCCGGATGAACTTATTGTAAATTTAAGTGCCATTTTAAATTCATTGTCCTCCATAAAACGTAAAATAATTAGCAACACTGTCTTGCGATTGGTAAATACGTGTCATTAAATCTTGAAACCAAGATATGTCAGTATCGGAGCGTCATTATGACTATAATCTTGATTGTGTGTGGTAACAATTAAAAATACCAAGACGCCTCCACCCCTCACCGGCCACTTTCCAAGGAGGGAAGTTTTATGAGGTGGAATCCAACCCCGACGTATTTTAATTTCTCCACAATGAAGGGAGCCTTATCAAGTGTCTTGAAGATGAATTTAAATTTGCAACACCCTCCCGCGCGTCGAATTAGGAGCATTCTCAAAAGAAAAGGCTTTTCGATGAGGGCTACAGCACGGTTTCCAAAGTGGGGAAAAATCCCATTTTTTTTTCTCGGAAACAATGTAAACTCGGGGAATTTTCCCTCGGAATTTGGTGGCTGTGGAGCGAAGACCGCGGGGGCTCGCAGCGCTGTGGGCGGATTATTAGCGGAGCTTAATTACCGCAAACAAGGGACCGGGGGAGGGAGGGGGTACGAGGGGGGAGGAGTGAACATCGGAAGGGACTTTCAAGGGCGGCCGCGAGGGGAGGCGGTGGAAAAAGAAGAACAAGGGAAGATTAAGAAGTCGGAAAGATCAAATTAAATAATTCCGTTCCGACTTTTCGAATGTGTTTGTTTTGGCCCACCGATTTCGGGTGAGGGCCCGACGCGCTTTGGGGGAGAGATCATTTCGAAGTAACTGCAGACTGCAGGGGGTGCTAGAGGTATTGGCTGCTCATTTTCCGCTTGTTGTTATTGCCAAGTTGCGCGAGGGCTTTCGATTGGTTTTCCCACGTGTGACTTGAAAGTGCAATCGTTTGGCCTATGGAGGGTAGTTTGTGCCACAGGTTGAAGAAGATGGTTTGCTTGGGGGTGAATTGAAAGATACTGTCTCCCGAGTTAAAGTAACCATTTGTGGAAAAATGTAAGTTTATTTTCTCAAAAATGAGCCTCTTGACGAGTTCTAACTAGAAAAACAAATCACATGGTTGCAGCAAGTTTGCCATATTAGAAGTCTCTATGCTGATTGTGTTCCAATGTAATACACAAAAATTGGCTTTAGAACTGAGTAAACGCATCTGACCATGTAATAAATAAAATGCATGACCCTACAAGCGTTGAAAACCACATTTCTTGTTATTACAATATAAGTCAGCTCTTTTTGGACAAAGTTACATTTTTTAGTACACTAGATGGCAACAATAGGCTTACAATGGCTGAGCCAATCACACTGTGAAAAAAACACATTGGATCTAGAGTCCAGACTCTTGAAAACATTGACAAGAAAAGATACACTTGGTTCAATCGGATTTTTGCTTGAATCAAAACGAAATCCGCTTAAATTGAGAGGATTGGTTCTTGATTTAAGCTAGATTCTGATTGAATCAAGAGTACTTTTTCTTGTCGATGTTTTTAAGAGTCTGGACTCCAGATCAAATATGTTTTTTTTTTCCCAGTACAGAAATAGATCCCTCAGCCCTCAGTGTCAATACACTGAGGTAGCAAAAAGTGCTCCACGGGCAGTTTACACTAGAGTCCCTTTGTAGGAGGAAGTCGTGTAAAGTTATTAACGTGTTTCGTAATATTTGGTTAACTCATTCCCGGCTTCTTTTCGTACATTCCCTCCCTCATTCCGTTTGTTCTTATCGTGCCCCCAGTTCAGTGATCAAACGTAGCTCATAATATTTCTACCCGTTTAAGACATCCATGAATCCTAAAATTGAGAGCCAATCAGAAATAGATTTCACCTGGCGTAACTTTCCGAATGAAGGGACTCTAGCTCCCACATGTATCCTGTCGTGCTGAGGAAGAACTCTGTATGAACATTCGAGAGTAGCTAACTTCCTCGCAATAAAAAATGTATTTTTGAGGAAAGTTCTGCATAGTTGTTCTTGAAATTTTCAGGTAATTTAGATTAAATAGCGAACAAAATTTCTGAATTTGAATAAATATTCACAATTTTCCCAATGAGTTTGACTTTTAGTGAAGGAAATACGGTAAGATCTGAAGTCTTACACTGTGTTTTTCCTTAGCACGGCAGTATCCCTACGCATTCCTGCGGGCTGATCGTTGAACTTCATGGACAAAGCTAAAGATAAAGAAGACAAAAAGAAAATGGATTGATCCTATTGTTTGGAATGCGTGGTTGTTATGGACTCAGGAGGAAAATGATGATGAACTAGCTATAGGATCTCTCGTGGGTTACCGTCAGTTAGTCTATCACTTACCACTTTTGTTTTTATGCAATCATTCGGTTCTCACCTATGGATTTTCTCGATTTCTCTTAGTCTCTTTTGTCTCACGCTCTGTAACGACAGCTGTCTAGAAGTTGCAAAAATCTGCGGGTTGATTGTGGAAATTGATAGACAAAGCTATCGACAAAAATGACCATGGGGAAATGGAGCGTTATTTTCAGTGGAAGCAAATGGACAAAGGAGGCTAGTAATAGACTAACTAACGGCAATGCAAGAGACCCTGTAGTTCGTCCATCATTTTCCCCCCTAGCCTATATCAACCACCCGTTCCAACCAACAGGATCGTTCCATTTCTCCGGCGTCTTCTTTATCTATTCGTATGTCTATCAATCCCAACAATCAGCCGGCAGCCCGCTGCTCACTCCGGCAACGGCGAGCGATCCCGAAAACCCCGCTCGAAAAGGCACGCAAGTTGAGGAAGCGTGTACTTTCCACGTGGTATCAGCATTCATGCATCTTAATTCCGAATCGGAGCTACGGGCATCGGCTCCCGGTTAGGCTAGGTTAGGTTAGGTTAGGTTCGGCCGGGGCAGAGCATGCATTATAATTAGAGACAGTGACCTGATTTTTGTCACGTTACGGCGGAAAATCATCTTTTGCCGGCTCCCGCCTGGGCCCGCGCCCGGAACTCCGGCAACAGTGCGCGGTCTCCACCGTGTCGTGAGCCCGAAAAGACCCTGCTTCCCGGTGCCTGGTGCGCGGCCATAGATGGACCGGCCCTCCCTCCGCCCCCCTTCACCACCCTCTTCGTCCGAAGACCGCCGATTGCAGCGGATACACAACACTCCTACGTCCTATCGGATCCTTTGAAAGTTCACTCGTGGCTTCCTGTCATTTTTGGCGACGGTTAAGTGGAGTGAGTTCGATTTCGATACCAAGCAATTCATGCTTATCAAATCTGCCACGATAGCGGAGACAGCCGTATAAATCTCAATTTTTCAAAATCGAGTTTCCTTCAAAATTCGTCGAATCACTTATAGAGCAAAATTCGTCTTAATTGCATAGTACATATGAGAACACCGCGAGTGCGCAAAAAATGACGTAGTTTCAGACAAAACAGCCGGATGAAGCATTATCACTCCAGAGAGTTAATAAAAACAGGACTTTCAAGTAAAATGCTGCCCTTTTATTTCTAACCTGGAAAAGTGAAAATGTGTTTGTTGTGTGTTCGAAACGCAACCACGAAAGCATTCAGGAGGTAGCCTTTACGGCTGTCTTGCCTAACACAAGCCTAACATGAAATTGAATAATACCCTTTTTATACAATTGAAATAAAATTTGTCGATTTTTAATCATCCAAATGATTCCTAAGAGTCTTTCGGATGATTGCGGCGACAATTTGACGAAAACCGGAGAGTTCTTTCCATACAATTTTCCGCTCAGCCGCTGAGGTGAGCCCATTTTCTTACAACTTAATTAATGCACCTACGGTTCTTTTCGATATCACATCAGAAATAAACTGACAATGATAGGTATGTAATGATGTTGGTTCGGAGACAAATATTGCTTTCCGTAAATTTTTGTTACATGCCATTCTGAGAGACCAAAATTATACATATATTTTAGGAGCCCCATCCTGCTAGCTTCCGCACAGTGTAAAAGTTACTTCGGGAGGTCGATGCTCAGGTTCACTTGATGTTGCATGGTGATAAAAGGTCATCAGATGAACCAAATTTTGCAATTTGGAACTATAATTTCTGGCTCATCCGTAGAAACACTCATGTGCATAAGAAAATTAATGATACATACATTGTTCCTAAAATGAGTGAGAAATTATAGTTTTAATTGCAAAATTAAGTTTAGATGGTATACTTTGATCGGAATTTGATTCATTTATCGAGGCTTTTTAGGTCTGAGACATCCCAGCCGCTTAGACCATGGCCAACATAAAATCCCATCCTAGAAATTATCCTTCAGTTTAGTTCCATATCGTCTTTTCGACGAGATGGGTTGTGTCTTACGTAAGTTTTTTGACGAACCTTTCGTCAATTCACTCGGGCGAGGATTTAGCGTCCGGACGAAGGGTTTGGTTTTTGCACCTTCTGCGCGACCGGTGGAAGCGGGGCGAGGGATGGGCCGTGGGGCAGCGGGCAGCGGGCATGAGCGGCCAATTAATGAGCGGGTAAACGCTGTCATAAATAAGGAGAGCTGCGGCGGCCGAGCGAGACGCAATGATGGAGGGTCGGAAAACTCGAGTGATTGGCGCAAAAAACCCAAACCGGTCGTCGCATCCCGGGCCGCGGTCGACCGGCCGGGAATTCATCAAAATCCTACTTCAAAGGGCCTCAGCTCGCCGTCACGTGACTTGGAATCGCGCGACGGACGACGCGACGCAACGCGCCATTGCCGCTCTTAGGTCTTTCGTATAAACACGGGGAAAAATGAAATTGCTGAATTAGGAATTTTGTAGTTAAAAAAAGTGGCCGCCATGTTGTAATGTAGACTTTACAGTAAAAAAAAAAAAAAAAAAAAAAAAAAAAAAAAAAAAAAAAAAAAAAAAAAAAAAAAAAAAAAAAAAAAAAAAAAAAAAAAAATATGCTAATTGAACCACTCCTCACTGGAAAAAAAAACACATTGGATCTAGAGTCCAGACTCTTAAAAACATCGACAAGAAAAAGTACTCTTGATTCAATCAGAATCTAGCTTAAATCAAGAACCAAGTTTCTTAATTTAAATGGATTTCGCTTTGATTCAAGCAAAAATCCGATTGAATCAAGAGTACTTTTTTTTGTCAATGTTTTCAAGACTCTGGACTCTAGATCCAATGTGATTTTTTTTGCCAGTACTGTAGTTAAACTAACTTTCCACTATTGTAACATTTACGTTTGAAACATATCGGACATATTTTTCAATAATTGAATTGTTAAATCAGCAATCCATTTTTTCCGCGAATGAGGGGTTTTCGGGCCAACCTCAGCGGAATTTCCTCAACCTTACGATTATTTGCTCTTTGAGGGTCTATCTCGCGGCATGCATCAGCATCATTATTTGGATTACATCTTGCAAAAAGGAACAAAGAGCACTCCAATGTTGCTAAAATTGTGTAACTTATATTCTTCCAATAAAATTACTGAAATCATGGACAAATTTAAATTTACGAAGGTAATTTTCGTCTTGAAGTTATGGTTTATTGTGGGTAAAGATCAAATTTGATTAGATAATCTGTTTATATTTGCAAGGCAAACAAAGTTGCACACTCTTAGCAACATTGGAATGTTCTTGGTTCCTTCTTGCAAAATTCAATCCATTTGATCATTTAAAAGTCTCTCTGCAGGTCCAGTGCTGACGTAATCATAGGTCTGAAGGTCGATTTTAGCGAATAATGCAGTTTTGTTGTGTTTTGGAAAAATTCCCAAAAACAGCATTTTTCCCTAAAATCATTCCTCATGCAGGCTGATGTTTGGTCTAGAAGTGGACTCGAAAATAGACTTAATATGCTTTAAGTATGATGCATTTCGTAAAACATCTATATATTTAATATCCTAAGGCCTTTTAGCGGCTCTGGTGCTTGCACTAGAGCTGCTATTCCGGACGGTCCCAGCTGGGGAGTATCAATGCAGCATGTTACATTGTAGAGACCGCGCGTTGGTTGATGGGAATCGGCGCCATTTTCGGCTATGTTCCTTGTCATGACTTTATTTTATTGCATACTGTTTTATTGTTAGTCAATGCTATGTTGTGTATTGTATTTTTGGAATCATGGTGATACAGTCAACAATTCAAAACTTGTTTGTGCTTTTATCTCGTGATGGAAAAAATGTACTTTACGTTCAAAATTTGAAAATTTGAATTTGAAAGTTTTCGCGGTTAAGGAAGCTTTAACCACTGGGTTGGAGCTTCCTAGTCATTTACTCGATATCAGCTGATAGCAAACAAAGGTTACCAGGGAAACCGTAAACGTCTAACAACTATCGTGGCCATTGGGGCGATTATTGAAATGATATCGACTGTATGTCGCCGCTTACGACAGGACATAGCCCTATCTTAACTGTGTAATATATCGCAATTCGATATTGTTTTGATTTTTAAAAGGAGCAATTCATTCATACAGTTCCGATTAGTTTTGGCGAACGGGCCCTTAACCTACGGCACTCGGCTCATGGGAATTTTTTAACTCTAAATTTTTTAACCTAACTCTTCCATTCCGGGAACATATTTATTGAAAACGGTGACTTTTTCAACAGTCCTATTTTTATCTACAACATCTAAGTGGCCCTTCATAATCATTTAATTTTGGCCCCTGGCCAGAAAAAGGTTCGGAAATTGCAGTGATTTTGCCGAAAATGCTGAAGTAAGTAAATTTGGGCATTTTTTTCCTTCTGCAAACTCTGTGGAGAAGCACTTCTCCTCCAGTACATCTATTTTTTTACTTATCTCTCGCAAGGTACATTTACAGAAGGTGTGTTCCAGTATTAACAGTTCAGATTCGTTGTTTTTTTATTATAACGCTTATTTCGGAAAGCAATTATTACATTGTTCAATTCTACTGACTTTCAACACTCGATTATACTCCCGGCAAATTCTGCAGCAGCGTTTCAAATGTTGACTCTAATGCTTCCAACAGCCATCCGATGTCTAAGGGTTTATTCCTAGATTTAGGGATTTTCCGGAATTTCCAGGGATTTAGGGATTTTTCAGGAAATCTAGGGATTTTTTTTTGATGAGGTAAAGTTACCAAAAATCAACTTTTTAACCTCAATTATAGCTTCGACAATCGAAAACATTTTTTCATCTATATTTTGTAGGCCTTTTTGGCAACACTATTTTCCCCGCAAATAAGCCGGAAATTAAAACGATTGTGTCCTTCGATGTACTTGACATTCAACTGCATTCAACCTGTTAATAATAAGAAATCAACTAATATTCTTTCATTTTATTGGTCTGGATTAGCACTGCTTTCAGAGAGCGCCAAAATTCAAACGAGCCAATCAGATTTAAATATTGCAAATCGCTACATCGAATGACATCATGATTCTTCATAAAAAAATGGCGCTTTTTGCAAAATCTAGGGATTTTTTAAGTATATTTGAGCAAATCTGGGGATTTAGGGATTTTTAGCGAAATCTAGGCATTTTTTTTCTTCCCCGCTAGGGATTTAATATCGGAAGACTGGCTTCCAGTATCGCAGCGTTGATCGTCGCTGATGTCGAAATGGAACCTAATGCCGGACATACTGTAACACCTCCATTCCTCAATTCCGGTGAGGAATACGTCTCTACCCTTAACTCAATATAAATATACAAATTGATAAGTGAGTGCTTTAGTCTCCTGAAAACAGAATTGCGAAACTTAAAATTGGAGAAAAATGATGAGTAAATGAAAAAATGGAACCAATTGATGGAAAAGTCGCATGCCATTCTGACACAAAATATGGCGTCTATCGAATCACCTTAACTAAATAAAATAACCAAATTTTCAACTCTCAAACTATCAACTATCAACTATCAAAATTCAAACTATCAAAATTTCCAACAATGACAAAAATGATTGTAATATACCTATAATGTAATGAAATATACACGCTCTAATCATTTAATTTGTATTACCTTTATGTTATGTACCTACATGTTATACTATTTTTATAATAAATTTTGCCAACATGCTTTTCAATTCAGTCTACAACATTTCATTCCGACTTGGCAATAATGATTTATAATGCCCCTAAACATTAAAATGAATTACAATAGTAATGCCGCATTATAATGTCGTATTATACATCGCAACGATTCATGTCCTACTGATTATTGATTATTGTAAGATGAATTCTGTTTTCTCTGATTGTATGTTTCATACGTGCGAAGCAAGTACGGGTCACTAGAAACGTGGTTCGTACGGGTGGCTGATGAAATTGATCTTCGAATACCTTTTGATGAGCTAGGGAAATGGAACCATCTGCATCTCATGGACAATAAATAGTTGCCGTAATTAAGGTCATCCCGTGATTAAGGTGCCGTGATTTAAGTCATAAATTCTTCATCTAATTCTTGATTCATCTCCAAAATGTCTGCTAAAGCTTTCATGCGCTTCTCCTTGTATGCATGAATGAGCAAATTGGGTATCGAACAAGCGGACACTTTTTAAAAATTTAGATGATTCTGGACAATATCGTACAGAAGTCCACGAGCTGCAGATAGAACCATTACCTCTAGCTCATCAAAAGTTATTCGAAGATCATTCAACAACCTCTTTGACAAGTTGCAAAAACTTTTCGTTAATAATAGTGTCACACGGTACTAGGAATATTTACTATTTAACGAACCTTATATTTCCCTGACTCAGTCCTAAATTATAGAAGTATGCGTTACTTTTCCAGCAATCCAAAAAAACAATTATACAAAAAACCAATACCTACACTTTCAGATATAAAAATGCAAATTTTTTGCAGCCTCGCTAAACGACTTATCAACCAGAGATTTTTTAGGAAGCGGACCTCCAAAGAGCTTTCAAAATTAAAAGTATACAACAAGTGATAATGCCATGTATTCGCCATATCAAAGCCCAATACACATTTATACACCGGCTACGTAAATCTGCTAAGTTACAAAACATGAATCGACAGTTGTCGGATTGTACATCAATGACAAAATGTGTCTAGGCCCTCATTCTTGACTACAACTACTGCCCCCAGAGCCGCTCTCCGACGCCAATGCGTTGGAGCTTCCTGCTTGTTTTGGCCTCCAACAGTTTGTGCTAATTCGATCTCGGAAACTACTGGACCGATTTTCCTCGGATTTGTTTTAAATGAAAGCTCTTAGGCTGTAGACGTGCCAACATTCCTTGGTTTTTCGATTTGCGCGACCGACGTTGCAATATTTACCTTGATTTGATAACGACATATTTGCATTTTTGACGCTGGACAGTTTGTGCTAATTCGATCTCGGAAACTACTGGACCGATTTTCCTCGGATTTGTTTTAAATGAAAGCTCTTAGGCTGTAGACGTGCCAAAATTCCTTGGTTTTTCGATTTGCGCGACCGACGTTGCAATATTTACCTTGATTTGATAACGACATATTTGCATTTTTGACGCTGGACAGTTTGTGCTAATTCGATCTCGGAAACTACTGGACCGATTTTCCTCGGATTTGTTTTAAATGAAAGCTCTTAGGCTGTAGACGTGCCAACAGTCCTTGGTTTTTCGATTTGCGCGACCGACGTTGCAATATTTACCTTGATTTGATAACGACATATTTGCATTTTTGACGCTGGACAGTTTGTGCTAATTCGATCTCGGAAACTACTGGACCGATTTTCCTCGGATTTGTTTTAAATGAAAGCTCATAGGGTCTAGATGTGCCAAGACCCCTTCGTTTTTCGATTTGCGCGACCGAAGTTGCAAAATTTACCTCGATTTGATAACGACATATTTGCGTTTTTGACGCTGGACGAGTCATATGGTTGGGGGACCTCCCACCCTCTGATTTTCCGTTTCCCTCTCTACGTAAACCCATCCCTACCTGCTCACAACACGTGTCACCCTTCTACCCTAGCATGGGTCCTACGGCAGTTTCACTCATGTCGGGGGTCGGCTCATGTCTTCTTCCAAGAGAATTGGTGATTTATCTTCACCCTTTCGCACCGTTACATTTTCAAAAAGTGTTCTGATTTTCTTTTCCAGGAGTGTTATTTATTTTTCAAGGTTGTTTCTTTTTCTAAAAGTAGGTAATTTTTAGTTTCCTATTCTTTGTTTTTGAATTTTTCATTTTGCCTCCAGGAAGTCCTCTAAGCACTGGTAGTAGCAAAATTTGGCTCGCGAAGCGAGCCAACAGTTACTCGCGGAGCGAGTAACTGGGGGTCCAGGGGGCTTGCCCCCGGCTAGCGGCGCAAGCGAGCGTAGCGAGCTGAAGCAGCTAGTAGACTTTTAATGCGCAAAAAATCGTAAAGTTGAGGAAATTCACGGTAGGCCAAAAAACGGCTCTATCCCTCAGCTTCTTTAGGTAAACTTATGGGATGAAAAAAAATATATTGTGGAGACCTCGAATAACAATCTAAGGGATGTAAACGAATGAGATCAATACCCTTTTTCGCCTAATGATACTTGATGCACGGGCAACTTGTTGGGCAAAAAATCAATTAAATGCGAGTAATGACCTTTCATCAATATTGAGGTTAGCGCTTTCTAATAAGCTAGTTTGGGATAGTTGCAAACATATTCTCAACTCCTTGGTCAAGTTTCACTAACAGACGAATCTAAGCATTTACACTATAGGGAAGATAGCAGTGTGGGGTCTTTAGAATATATTATCTCTGTAGTGGCAGCAGGAGTCACTATAATTGGACTGAGTTAAGCAGAAAGGAACCAAGACTTATTTTGGAAGAAATTGAATTATGAGTGGTTTTGAACTCAACCACTGCTCTACTATCTATCGCCAAAAATTCAAAGTTTTTGTTGAAGCAAATTTTGCAGAGATTGAACTTGAAGTTTATCGTTTACTTTGAGTCTTGTTCAGGGGCCAAACTTTAAACCTCTTTTTCTCGGTTCGATCCCAATGTGGCTTGGTTCCTTTCTGTTTAACTCCGTCCAATTTAGTCTAATTTTAAAAACGTAGTTCATTTTAGGAAGAGAAGTCAACGCTGGCGGTGAGGACCGATTAAAAATGCCCGTTGCATTCCGTCGATTCCATTGTTCCGCCCCGCGATGGACGAGATCGCCGCGTGTTTTCGCGGACTTGCTCGAGGTTTTTGGGTGAAACCCACGGATCCGAGGAATCGGAAATTCGAGAATCCTGGTCGCTTCTCATTTTCAAAGCGGCCGGCTCATCGTAAAATACGACCATATTCGTGCGCAGAGATGAAACGGTACAAAAAATATGAACAATCAAGACGAAAATGGAATTTTTGTAATCGGTTGTCGAGGAAGCCAATCTTTCCTTCCTCTGTCATTTAATCACTCGATTAAGAAAACTGTCTTCTTGAGGTTCGTGTTAGTTTTTGAGCGAATTGAAATGAAAGTTGGACTATTTAAATCAAAAGGAACACAAACACATCCATCACAATTTTTTCATGAGCCCTGTAATCTCATGGATCTCAGAACTCATGTCAGAGTGGACATAGCTCTTCTCGATTTGAATTTGCGAAGTTAATTAGAGGTATCCATGAATGGGCACCTTTTTCAACATTTAAACAATCGTTAGGGAAAATGGTTGTTGATCATCCCCGTGGTTTATCAGTTTGTCATGACTGTAACTCACCATATGATGCAAAATTGTTCTTTTGGTTGGAGGGACTAACAAGGATTGACCGAATTAACATAGTTTTCATTTTTTCTCTTTTAAAAATGCGTCTAGGTATAAAAAGTAGGCATGTTTTCAAGTGTGGGTGTAGTCATTTGCAACATGATCAAGGGCAAAACTTCAAACGCAGCTAAGCGAAAGATACAGCCCATCTCATTGTTAAAGGAGGGCATACTGCTATGTACGAAAATATGCCCTTATACTTTTTTAGAGAGACGAAAAAACTGAACCTAAGTTGCATTCCAAGGCGTTTTGAAGGCAACTTTTTTTCTGCAATTCGCGGTAAGTTTCAAAATTTAGCTCTGCCTTTGAATAATTTACAATAATAATTTCCAGCACATTGCTGATTATAACTTTTGAGGGACGCATTCTTTTTTATGGTGCGACGCCTCTTGTTTACAGCCACTGATGAAAGAACAGGAATCCGCTTCTATCAAAGACGGATAAAATTCTAAAGGGCACCTTAGGGTAACCTCTTTACTTTTGTAGTTCATTGGTGTGTATTTGATCCGTTCTAATTAATTGTTGGATTGACCAAAAATACTCTCATATTTTTCGCGGAAAACACGGAATTGCAACGAAATAATTCACTTCATTTCATAGAGGATTTACTTCATCCTAGGTTACTTCATTGCATCCTGGCGCATCCAGGCTCCTGCCATGAAAAATAAATTTTTGGGCACGTTAGCTGAACAAGCAAGTGCCACCATCGCAGCAAATTGGGACTAAACAATGTTGGCAGATTCTGTCAGAATTATTCGAAATTGCACTCATGAGCAAAAATTTGAAAATCCTCGTGACTAGTCAGGCAACCCGGAGGCCAAGTCATGCAAGGAGCAACTTCATGCTACTCCTGTTACTACTTTAATCCGGCTGGGTAATTACTTCGTTCCCAGTTTTAATAAGTGCCGATTATAAATTAAAAGCATTTTCTTAGATGCTTCGCTTGTATATTTATAATGCGCTTCTTCTTTCCCCCATCCCCTTTCCGGCGTCCTTTCAGCGCAACACTTGCCGTGCAAATTCAGTAGCAGATGCTAAAAGACACGGAATAAACTAAGGGTTTACACTCGCGTTTGCTCCTGACTTGAGAATGTTTGCTCTCCCATGAAACGATCATCTTGAACATGGTATGCAGTCGAGAGTAACTAAAATAAACTATCAGGAAAGCGCACACGAACCTTTCTTAAAAACGTTTTAAAGAAGTTTTTAAAAAGTCGACGTGCGCGTGAGTGTTATGCACTTATTAAAAAAACGTTTAAAAGTTTTTAGTTGAGAGTAGTGCTAATATATGTAATAATAATGTTCCTCAGACGAAATATTCTGCATCTAAATAATGATTAAGTTTCTTCTCTGTTTGTTCTGATTTTCAAACAAAATCACCTACGGATACTCACTGAAAAAATTTCAATGACTCTAAGCAATTATATTAAGAAAAGAGAAGAGGGAGCGAAAAATAAATGTCCTTATAAAATTCCGCAACTTATTATACTCTTAGTACTAGTGCTATATCTTTAATGAAAATTCAATTTCATAGAATATTTTAGAAAATGAGAGGAAGCATATATTTAAAAATTGAATGATCTGAATGTTTATCAGCCCCGATTTGACTCCCGAATATGAGCTCTGTAAAAAAACTTACCATTTTACCATCTCATTCAATGAAAACTTCTGGTTTGTTTTTGCCAAAAGCGGTTTAATTGTTTCCATGCATGTATCAATTATTTCCGATCAAAAAGAATAATGAAGGTTCAAATTTTAAATTCTAATCTCTAATTTTGAAAAGGTTCTTTGACAAGGTTAAAGTAGTCTACATACTTTTTCTCCGCGTGGAATTGATAGCTGTATATTTGTTGCCCCGCTTTATTCGTTGTTCTTGTTACTCATGTAACAGCAGTAAGTTCACTTCTCAGCGTGCCAAACCTTCCATCAGCTTGGTTTCTGCGAATCCATTTTAACAGGATTATGCATTTTGCAATAAGGAACTATTATATCCTGCTCATTTTAGAAACAACGTAAGTGCCCTCTAACTCCACGTGCAGATGGGCTATTTTTACTTGAGCTAGAAATGGTATTTTCTTATTGTAAAATGTAATTAATAACCGTTGAATTATGCCGACGACAGGGTTAAAATGCCTTGAAAATGCAGTTTGGGTCACATGAGGATGACTGTACAGCAATACATTAAAATTTCAAAAAAAGAAAAAAGGAAAAGATAGCATTAAATAAAAAAAAAACCGCAGGAATTGCGCAAGATCATCGGAAAGAGTATCTTCGCGTACAGTATTTGGAGGCGATCCAAGATCCATCGAACAAAAAACTCCTTCAATTCTGCCGTATCCGCAACCTGGCATGCATGAACCACCGTGTAGAATGGTTGGCTATATGGCCAATTGAAGGCACTTTTACTGCCAGAGCCGATCAAAGAAGGAATTGTAACTCAGGTGACCGCGTCAATTTCATCTTACACAACAAATAATCACTACATTCAAAATGAACATAGTTCAGGAAAATCCAGCCTCCTCTTATCCCAACAGTTTCCTTTTACTGACATTTTCTCAAAAATAATTATAAATCATAAGGCACTAGAAAAGATAAGTAAAAGTATGCTGGGCCAAACAGTTTGTTTCATTTCTATTTCTGTAATTATTTTATAGTCTTCTCGTGTATCAAATCCCAGGATAAAAATTTTGACTGAGATCTAACCTTTTTATCCAGATATTTCATCATCATGTGACATCTTTGCTGAAGACAAGACACAAAAATTAAGGTTCAAAATCATATCTATTCTTGGGCGAAAGTGCAACTAAAATCGCTAATCAACCACTAATTCAACCATCAAACCATCACTAATCAACCTGAAACTAACCGCAAACCAAATTTACCTAGTTTAAAGAATAATTATAAGAACAAAAGCTTAGTTTAATATTGTGCTTTATTTTTACATTTGCGCGAACACATTGAATGTGACTGTTTTCCTTTATTTTTTTAGATTATTTTGTTTGTTTTTGTTCATTCATAATCAATTTAGACTAATTTTGGAGGAAAGGATCAGGAGTTAAGAAAATGGGGAAAAATTTGCCTCGATGCCTACAAAATGCCGAATTCCTAATTTATAGGAGGGCAATCGTCCATCACTCCCAAATGAATAATGCCTCTATTTAAACTAAGTTAAGAGTTACGCAGAACCAAGAAGTTCCTTGCAAATTTCTATAATACGATTCTGTAAAAGATGATTGCACGAAATGTAATTTTCGCATAATTGTAAATCGAAAAAAAAGTGAAGTTGATTTAACATTCTTGACATGAAAAACGTGTGCGAGAACTAAAAAATGCTAAATCACCCGCCACAGAAGTTAGTTTCACATATTGGCACTGCTAAAATAACCGCTGTATCGGGTAATTCAGCATTTTTTAGTTCTCGCACACTTTTTTTACATCTGGGATGTCAAATCAACTTCACGTTTTTTCGCTGTGTGCCTTTCGATGAAACCTACGCACTTTTCATCGAGAAAATAGGAATAATATAAATAAAATTGATTCTCAACGCGTTAGGCTGGAATGCAGTAATTTAAGGTACACGATTTTCAGAATCGAGTCCAAAGTTATGTTTTGGTTCGTGTTATATATCAAGTTATACACCAGTCGAACATGTAGCGAGCGAATCGCATCGTTTGTTCATCTGAATACAAGTTTGAGTGCTTCCTCGTCTTAAAACTATTTGCGACTTTCGTTCGGACTCGGAGCGTCAATTGGCAACACGAGAAAATGATAGCCACGATGGCTCTTCCGTCACAGGATTTACGTTCACTCTTTTCCGACTTGAGTTCCTTTGCGCTCTGAGTGCATGAATACGCTTGTTTTGTGATCACGGGACAAGAACTTTCGCTGGTGTGCCGGATTGTCCACAAAAACACCCTCATTTTGGCCCGAATTCTACAGAGAAGAAATCTCAAGTCTCCTCGATCATCACGTTCTTTCGAAGGAACTTGAGGTCAATAATTAAAGCTCAAAATTGAACCGTGAGAAAGAATTAATAGATATTACTATAATTCCACGCACGAGTAAAATCTGGATCAATAATCAAAATAATTGTGTAGAGGTAATGTATTGGGATGCATTTTTCACGATACATAAAATCATATTTCACAGTCACATCAAAAATTATTTACCAATGAAATGTCTCCTATCAATACTGAAGTATAGTTGGATTATGAGGGGCTTTAGTAAACAATCTCAAAATACTGAAATTAATGAACGATCAGACAAGTGTCCGAAAGTTCTGAAAATCATTGTAGATCCACCTTAAAATGTTGTGCCTAAGGGTAAATCGAGAATGCATTTTTCCAAGGATTTTTTAATACATTCAGAGCGTACTTTCAAAATCACTCAAAGTGTTTCTCATCCAAATGTACATGAACACAAAATACACTACACTGAGAAAAACACTTAGGTTCATAGCGAGCACCAAGGTTTTTGGTCTCAGGTGAGAATCGAAATTATGGTCAGCTGAATGAAAGCTAGGTTTCTCGGACCGAAAACGTTGGTTACGCGTGAATAAAAAGTTTGGTATGGGCCACTAGACTAGGTCTGAAGTAGGAGAAAACGTCACATGTTTCCTCTTCAAATTCTTGCATAGACAGCAATCACACAACGGAAAGTTTTGAAGTAAACTCCTGAATGAGTTTTTAAAACACAGATCAAATGAAAGTTTAACTTTACAAATGACGTCATTTTTATTTTTACATTTTAATCAACGTCAATAGACAACCCGTATATCCTGTTCAGGAGTTGATTTTCAAACTTTCCGGTGTGTCAGTTACCCTTGTGGAACTTTGAAGCGAAAACACGTCGCCTTGTGTTTTAATTCATACCTTGCCTAGAGGCCCATTCAATATGAATTGAATTGTTTCCGTGTGCAGTGTGATGGAGTTTTCAAAACTTTTGCAACTATGTCCTTAAAATCGAGACATTTTTAATTCATTCATCGACTATGAAATCGTCCCCAATAGAACTAGAGATGCACCTTAACATCCTTGTGGTATATTTTGGGGAAATTTGCCCCACCTGGCGACGTGGAGACGGTGTCGTCGGGAGTAGCGGAGGAGGGGTGGAAACCGGGCAAGCTCAGAAGCTATTCTCTGCTATTTATTCTCGTCTCTTTATCACGCAATTTTATTTGTGTTTTCCGTCGCCGCGTCCTCGGCTACCCCGTGTTCTTACAACGAGTGAAATGTTTCTAGTCAACTTGCTTTTACTGTCGAACTTTTGAGTCAACTTTGGCGTGCCTTTTTCTAGACCGTCGCTGAACTTTCCCAACGTTTCGGGTCGGTATTGGCACAGCACCCCCACTCGCTTTTTTACGTTGAGCTCACTCGGGACTTTATCGAGTGCCGAAAACCACATCATTCGGCAATATTGATAACTAGAGTAACTGGAGCATTGACAAGTTAGGGATGGGCTGAAAAGGGTAAGAGATTACTAAACGAAAAAAAGTGAGGCAACTTTTACTTGAAGTATGGTAAATTCAATCGGGAGTTAACTTGATTTTTAACAGGAGTGAGAATCGGTATAATGATACAAATAAATAAAAATCTTTGAGAGCTGTAAGCCAAATGGAAATGCGTACTATGCAGGCAATAAAATCAGGGAATTTTTAAAAATTCTCTGATTTTTTTTTCGATTTCTAAAAATTCCCTGATTTTATTGCCGACAAAGTACGTATTTCCATTTGGTTTACAGCTTTCAAAGATTGGCATTTACTTGATTTTTAATATAGTACAGTGTATAGGTGGTTGCAGACTTTTTAAATGGGGGATGGAAAGGGGAGTCCGGGGGGGCTCACTCCGGAAAATATTTGAAATTTAAAATCGTCTAGTATGCAGATTGATTCAATTTCGTCATGAATAATTATCAAATATAAGCAACCTTCTTCATTCTTTTCTCCGTTCTTTCCAATTTTCTTTCCTCCGTTCTTTTCTTCTTTCTTCCCTCCCTTCCTTCTCCTCATTTTTTTCGGGGGAACGGGGAAAAGGCGTAAGCCCCCTACGACGGCCCTGGATCCGCCTAAGATATAGCGATACTGCGAAGTCAGGATAACCGGGCATCTGGTAGCATATTTACCATATTTTTGTTGAGAACGGTTAGAGTTAAGGCTTTGTTACGTCACAGTCTGTTGGTGATTGCCATATTCATATTTTTGTACCTCAAACCATATACTTTTTCAGTGTGAACAGGGCAAGAATTAAAAGATTAAAAGTTAGCTTTTTCGTTTTTTTCATCAATATTTCACGCGAATTACGTTATGGATGTGGGCGTGACAAAAATTTACAAAAGGAACTCAAAGGTGAGATATCTTAACGTAGGTCAAATCAACAGATGAAACCAAAGTTCTACCTACATTCAAAATACACTAAAACATTTCTTCTTTGAGATTTCCCATCTCATCTGATACTTGATGATAATCTAGCTGTCAGAGAAGCTCAACGCGCTGGTAGTTTGTCTCCATATTTAAGCGCACACTAACCTCATAGTTTAATGCCAGTTTAAATATTAGTAAACCTGAGTTTCAAAGCAAATCGGATATTCAAGTTTCGGATGAAAAAAAACACTAATTCTTATGCTTTATATGCTCCGTAAATTGTCCTGTAATTAAGTAAGACTTCACCTTTTATAACTGACGTCGTAGGTCAATTAAATGTATTTCCTTAAAAGCCAAAAGAGCCAAAAATAAGCGCAACTTCCACTCACGATTCGTGTGTTGCGATTCAAGTATTTTTTGTGCCCTAATATATTGTTGTTAAAGCTGCTGTTCTGGTGGAAAAGCACGTAACTGTTCGAAAACATCTCAGTTTCTGTTTTCGTCATTCCCCTTTTTCCCATCATACATCCATTTCGTGTCTGTCGAGGTTAAATATTCGGGCTACTCTGCCAGGCTAAGGAAAAACGTCGTATGAATTTTCAAAAGTTATACCTAATTTTCCAGGATATAACGTGTGGATTACATTTTGCAAAAAGGAACCACTATTTCTGGTCAATTTTAGAAACAACATACATGCCATTGGTTTCCCTATGCAGATATGTGTTTTTATGGGAGAACCAGAGATGGTGGCTCCTTATTGCAAAATGTAATTCATGTATTTTTGAAGTTAGATATGCATATTTTTCCTTGAAAATCCAAACAATTTAGATGAAATTGTGTATACAACAACCTGCATTTGAAGAAAAATATTGAATTTGAAGAAATAAGGTTTTTTTTCGAAAATTCGTATTTTATCGGAGAAAATTCGGCAACGTCTGAAGGTGCATACGGCGTTTTCCCTTGGCATGGCATGACTGTGTTTCTATGTTTGCTTTCTTATGATTTTGACAAGAAAAAAAAAAAAAAAAAAAAAAAACTGATTGGTCTAAGATAAATTAAGTGGGGGTAAACGGAAAAATTGACGATAAATTCACAAGTCAAAATAATTATATCACCGTGAAGGTGGGGAGGATTTGCAGGGTTGAATCTCACCCTCCCTCGCTGTAATCTCAAGTGCTGAAGTTAAAAATTTACGACGGAAGAGGATTCTCGGGCGCCGAACGCATCATAATTTCCCTCACCGTATTAGCCGGAGTTCCCGCGGATGAAAACATATCATGTTCCTCTAAAAATTACCGTTTCCGATGAAAAGCGGGCGCTAATAAAGCGGGGGTTATTTAGAGGGTTTCACGTTTCGAATAATTGGCGGGCTCGGGTCTTCCCACCGCGGATGGTTACTTTTGCCGCGCTTTGCTCCCTGAACGTTGCTGCGATCTGGCGGAGGAGGAAGGAATTTAATGGGCGTGCGAGTACCTCGCGATACGTCCGATAGGTAGAGCCTCCGGTTAAGTACTCGTTTCCCTGTGTTTCAAGATTTCTCCCATCCAATTTTATGTGACTGAATCGGCGAACGCTGAGTATTCTGTGGAGTTCGCGACTTTGCGGGAAATAGAATTTTCTCAACGATGATGTTGGGTTGAGGGGGTAGTCACGGCTTATCTCCTATTACCGTTTATCATCACTTCCGATGTTTCACTGTTCTTATTTTCTGATCCATTTGAATTGTTTTATGTGTGAATTACTTCACTTGATTAATTCGACCAATAGCACTAACTGCATTATAATTCTCCGATTTTTGTGTGTGAGGGATAGGAAAAAATTAAGTAAAGAAAATTGTAAAGAATTTTCACGATTGTCGTACACATGCAGATATCTAAAAGATATCTCTTTCGGCATTCAGTTAGACGGGGTGCAAAGATCAGAAGCAAAATAAATCGCACTGTAAAGTGCACGTCTCTTACTTGACAGCCATCAGCAAAGTTTTGCCTTTGTTTTCTGTGAGCAGCTTTATGAATTACTTCAAAAATATCGATGCTGAGTTTTGACGCAATAAACTAGAAGAGAATAGTAAAAAAAAAATAAACAAAATCGAAACTGACAGTTTCATGAATGACCTCCAAAGTCTGATGGTTAAATTCGTCTATTACACACCTCGGATATGATGTGCTTCTTGCATATTCAAAAATTGAAGGCGTTTACGCTTTACGAAAAATAGACTGCGATAACTGTAGCCCCTTGGTGCAACTATTCGCACTCCATGGATGTGCGTGTTGCTTGTTCAAAATTGAAGGCACTTACGCTTTCCTCACCTCTTCATAAATGCTCAGGAGTTTTCGTCAGTTGTAGTACTCTAATGATGTAACCCGTCTAGAGAGAGCAATTAAGCACTAGACATGAAAACACGAGAAAAGTATCGCAAATTGTAATTATCGACCGGTTTTATTTCGTAGATTATACTATAATGAGATTAAATAATTCATAGCTTCCATCTTTCAAGGGTCTGAAATTTAGAACGAGTCGATTAAATCGTGTTGTAGCAACACGAAACCATCCATGAGCGGTTTTTTTCATAGCATGGCTGCTTATACTATCGTGCCTTAATTAGATGATTCTGATCGATCAACAAGTTCGGAAACAGATCCAAACGGAGTCAGGTTGGGTTAAGTTAGGGTTAAGTTAAGTTAGGTGAAAATTTGATGAAAAATTCGAGTTTCCCGTCAAAAAATACCCCCTAAAACCGAGCTCTACAAAATTTGATAGTCCAGGAGTGGAGACAGCATTTGCCTGCCCAATCTACAAGAAGACGAAAATTTAGGGAGAATTTCGAGTAAAACAATTTGATGAGTTTCCTAGTAAAAAAAGAATACAGAAAAAGTAATTTCGGAACGTGGGAACACATCTTGTCTCTCAAGTGATTGAATATGCCTGAATTCCATGATTCTGATCGGTCACAAAGCTCAGGAAACCGATCGCAATAAAGTCGGGTTGAGTCAGTTAGGTCACGCAACTAAACTAACTCTCCGACAAAGCTGGAAGTATCACTCGAATTGAAGGCGCCCCAATCCTGAATTTGTGCAAACTATTTCTGCAACTTCAATCAGTGCTTTCAAAATAACTTTCTAGGCTCTTTATCTCTTTTGGCACACTACATGTAGCCATGCTGCAAAGAAAACCAATCATGGATAATTCGATGTTGCCAAATTTCTTCTGATTTCCACAGACTTTCCAGGAAACGTTTGTAATTTTCCGCCAAAAACGATTTCCGGAAATCAAGTTTCACGAACACCAATTGAACATGATCCAGGATACGTACGTGTAAACGCGTATAACATATCTTGATTGCAAGGATGGATATTTTTAGAAAAGCCAATATACCAAATTACGTCATGTCCACCATCTTCCATTTCGGAATTTTGAACACTTGATTAAAGATCGAGATACAATGTAATCGATTAGAATCATAATTCTTAGGCATATTTAATTACTATTAAGACAATATTTCTTAAGACGTTCCGGAATACTTTTTGTGTGCCGTATTTCACAAAGGAAGTCATTGAATTGTTCTTATTTTTATGCGAAGTTCTCGATTAATTTTTGTCACTTTCTAGATTTGGTAGGTGAATGCCATCTCCACCTTGCATTATCAATTTTTGCATTAAGGGGTATTTCTTAGCGGGAAACTCGATCTTTAATCAAGTGTTCAAAATTCCGAAATGGAAGATGGTGGACATGACGTAATTTGGTATATTGGCTTTTCTAAAAATATCCGTCCTTGCAATCAAGATATGTATTTATTTATACGCGTTTACACGTACGTATCCCGGATCATGTTCAATTGGTGTTCGTGAAACTTGATTTCCGGAAATCGTTTTTGGCGGAAAATTACAAACGTTTCCTGGAAAGTCTGTGGAAATCAGAAGAAATTTGGCAACATCGAATTATCCATGATTGGTTTTCTTTGCAGCATGGCTACATGTAGTGTGCCAAAAGAGATAAAGAGCCTAGAAAGTTATTTTGAAAGCACTGATTGAAGTTGCAGAAATAGTTTGCACAAATTCAGGATTGGGGCGCCTTCAATTCGAGTGATACTTCCAGCTTCGTCGGAGAGTTAGTTTAGTTGCGTGACCTAACTGAATCTAACCCGACTTTATTGCGATCGGTTCCTGAGCTTTGTGACCAATCAGAATCATGAAATTCAGGCATATTCAATCACTTGAGAGACAAGATGTGTTCCCACGTTCCGAAATTACTTTTTCTGTATTCTTTTTTTACTAGGAAACTCATCAAATTGTTTTACTCGAAATTCTCCCTAAATTTTCGTCTTCTTGTAGATTGGGCAGGCAAATGCTGTCTCCGCTCCTGGACTATCAAATTTTGTAGAGCTCGGTTTTAGGGGGTATTTTTTGACGGGAGACTCGAATTTTTCATCAAATTTTCAAAACTCCAAAATGGAAAATGGTGGACGTGGCGTAATTTGGTATATTAGCTTTTTTAAAAGTATCCATCCTTGCAATCAAGATAAGTATTTATTTCCGGTTCATTTTCGAAATCAGGTAACATGTCGCTAAAAAAACCCTTGATTTGGGCGCGCTATTCTGCCGTGCTAAGGAAAAACGCCGTATAAACTCTCGAATTATACGACATTTTCAGCGATAAAATATAGAGTTTGAGGAAAGATATGAGTGTTTTTCCTTGAAATTTTTAGATAATTTAGATCAAACTGCCGATGAAAGTCGGTGAAAAATCGGGAGGAAATTATCACTGACTTCCGTGTTTTATTAAAGGAAAAATGGCAACCTCTGAAGGCACATACGGCGTTTTTCCTTAGCACGGTAGTCTACTTTGTCAATTGAAACTGCTTGTTTAGTTTTGAATGCCATTTCACTGCTGTAAGTGAAGACGGATTCGAATAGCGAAAGTGTAGAATTATAACTCAGATGAAATGATGACATTATTGGTCGTTTTAACGCCAGTATACTTCACTCGAGACGACAGCAACGCCCGGCATCTAATTCGCGGTCAATAAAAACAGCGAAACGACGTCGTAACGACCTGCTTCAGACAGTGTGGCGCATCGCCGAGAGATCGCAGCACTGCAATGACAACCCAAGGGCCAAGAGCCGGGGACACCAGCGAGCGCAATTTATTGGCAGACGAGCCACAGCGCATGACGACAACACCCCTGCCAAACCGTGCCGTACACACCACCACCACTGCCGAGCCAAGGAAAAACGCCGTATAAACCTCCAAGCGTTGCCAAATTTCCTCTGTTAAAATACGAATTCATTGGAGAAATTGGAAATATTTGTCTTCCAATTTTTCAGACTAGTCTGTTCGCAATTTAACCTAAAATATCTGAAAATCCCAAGGAAAACTATACATAAATTTCGTCAAAAATACATGTTTTATCTGTAGAAATCTGGCAACTCTCGAATATTTATAAGGCGCTCTTTCTCAGCACGGCAGACTACCGATACACACAGCGTGGAAATCCCGGAAATTCGGCAACGCCGCAAGGTGGAGCCATTAATTTGTATCCGCGCCGCCGCTGCGAGGGCGCTGGTCCCGGAAACTCCCCCGCGCCTGTGGCGAGCAGGGCTCACGCGCTTTCCCCCTCCTTTTTATTAATTTAATGGTTTGTTTTGGTTCTTAGTCGCGTGCCATTCTGATGTATTGTACTTTTTATTACCTTATTTTATTGCACCCAAACAACCCGCTCCTCCGCGGCTCAAGGTCGGTGTCTGTTTTATGAGCCCCCGTTACGTGCGTTCATTCCTATGGCCGTCCCATTGACTGCTCCGGGTCCGCCGTCCCCGGGTCGATGACGTCATCGGAGGCGCCGCGCAGTGGGTACGGCGTCCGTGAATTATCAGGTGCACTCGTTACCCGATGCAGGAGCCGTTTATACAATAATTAACACTGAATGGGGAGGGGGGTTGAGGAGAGGCTTACGCAATTTACGTGTTGAAGGATAAGGACCCTACGTCATAAAAGCGTTAAGAGGCTAAGGGGTTCGAAAAATCTGAAATTACGTAACGTATTTTATGAATGGCCACACAGGGTAACAAGAAACATTTCCTGAAAATAAGCCATGCCAGGAATAAGGAGACAAACAGCCCTGAGAGTTATATTCTGCCGTCCTACGTGAAAACGCCGAATGAGCATTTGAATGTTGCCAAATTTTCTCTCAGAACATACTTATATTTAAAGAAAGTTATGATTGTTTTCCCTTGCAAATTAATCCTCTTAAAAATCGGAGGAGAAATTGTATTTACAAAGTTTTCTGGAAAATTCGTGATTTTTCAAAGGACATTTGGCAACGCTTGGTGGCTCATTCGGCGTTCTTCCTTATGTTACGAAGTTGTAGATGTAAGGTGCACACATTCAGGATTCAACTTTCCTGCTGAATGAAACTGAATTGTGAATTAAATAACAGAATGTAGTATTAAAAATTCTTATAAGTTAATAATAAACAAGGAACAATTTTAATTACGGCAATCTGAAGAAATTTGGCAACATCCGACTATCCATAAGCGGGACTTTTTGTGGCATACCTGCATGTAGTTTACTAAAAGAGAGAATGAGCCTCGCAAGTTTTATTGATCCAGTCGCAGAAATCGTGTTTACACACTCAAGATTGAAACGCCTTCAATCCGAGTGATACTTCCAGCTTTGCCGGAAAGTTAGTTTAGATGCGTGACCTAACTTAACCCGATCTGATTCTGAAACTGGATCACGAGATTTTTATGAAGTTATTCATATTTTTTTTCCAAAAATAAATATTTTCCGAGCGGAAATTTGGCAACATTTAAATGCTCTTACGGCGATCTCCCTACGGCTCTAAGGCAGTATAATGCACTGGCAGAGATGAAAAGTCAAGAACGCTCCATTACTTGAAGTTATAGAAACGGTGTACACAAATTCAAGATTGGGGCGCCTTCAATTCGAGTGATACCTCCAGCTTTGCCGGAAAGTTAGTTTAGATGCGTGACCTAACTTAACCCGATCTGACTCCGTTTGGACCGGTTTCCGAGCTTTGTAATCGATCAGAATCAGAATTCTCAGGCATATTTACGGCATATTTAATTACTATGAAGGCAAACATTCTTCCAACGTCCCGGAATACTTTTCGTGTACCTTATTTCACAAAAGAATTCATTAGATTGTTCTTATTTTTGCGTGATATTCTCCGTGGATTTTGGTTAGTTTCTAGGATTGGTAGATAATTGCCATATCAGCTAATGCGCGATGAATTTTTGTGGAGCTCGGTATTCCAATTGGGGGGTATTTTATGACGGGAAACTCGAATTTTGAATCAAATGTTCAAAATTCCAAAATCCAAGATGACGAGCGTGGCTTAAAGTGGCTTTTCCAAAAGTATATCCATCCTTGGAATCGAGGTAGTGTTTATCTTCTGTTTATTTTCATAATCGATTTACCCGTCACTGTAGTAGCGTCACCCGTCAGTGTAGACTCTTTTATGGGCGTTCTTAAACACTAGTAAGTTGAGACTGCTTGTGTCATTTTTCTTGTAGCATAAATTGCTTCCTCCTCGATTTTTTTACGTTGCTATATGCTTTAACGTTTACGTCGATTTTCATCGCGTTAATTAAGACTGCAAGAAACATTTTGCTCACAGTTTTCTAGGAGGCTGCTAAATGTGCCTTCAATTAACAAGCTAGGCAAAAGCGGCTTTCTCGGAGTCGCAATAGTTGTATCCTTACTTGGAAAAAAGTAACAACGCTACAATAACGCGTGCTTTGAGAAAAACTATTCATTCCATTAAGAAAAACTTCCCAGTTATTATTTCGTGGAATGTACTCATGTTTTAATAAACGACAATTGCACTCCGAGAAATGTTCAGTGGCTGTCCCATTTAATTATACAATGATTTTTTTTCGTTCATCGTGGGACCGCTCAAAAATTTTTCAATAAACCTATTGACTGCATATTCAAATGGAACATTGTTCCACAGTATTTGCCATTCTTCTTAATCTGAATTGAATATTCATAGTACACCCCAAAATGAAACAGCATTACCTTAAAGAGAGTCAATAATGTTTTATCCAAAATGAATTTCAAAAAAAAAAAAAAAGGAGTTCATTTCTCAATGAGTTTAATAAAACATATACCGCAACGGACTCAACTTGTTTTCTGATATTACATATTCTTTGCTTAAACATATTCAAAATTATTTTAATGAGTGAACAAATGCTCCTTAGGATATTTAATTTCAATGGATAATCATTTTAAATTACGGAGAGAAATAGATGTTGAGTAGAGGAACCTTCTAAGCTTCCCATGATTTTCTTTTTGCTTGTGATTTTTAATAATCAAAAACCATGGCCACTATTTAGACAGAAAAATCTTTAAGTGAATATTGTTTTAGAGCCAATTGAAGAGTACTGTGTAGATAAATGTAACAGTTTCGTGTTTTTGAGAGAAATGTGTTCGAATTTGGAAAAGTACACAGCAGCTTACGACATAAACATATATAAACTTCAAATTTATTATTAAAAATTTGGCAGAGGCGTCAATATAAGTGCATTGGGTATTTAAGCTTGGCGCATGGAGTATGTCTGGAAAGTTTTAATTTGAAGTAAGCGAGATTTTTCTTTAAAACCCTCCGACTTCTCCGACCTTCCTTCATCTCGACCCATTAACAATTTGAGCAAACAATTTTTTGCAGGGTCCTCTAAAAATTGACCATCTTCTCCGGTTGATGAGTTTTATTTTACTTTCAAAAAACGTTTATCAGCTGGCTAAAAATTTTGTTTCGCTAGAAAATATTGATCTCTCTTACTTTAAAAACAATATTAAACATCAACCTGTCAAAGAAATTTATAATCTGGATGAAGTTTTAATTTAAAAACCACTTAACTTCAATCAAAGACCGCTCATAATACAGCGTGTCTTATTTATGCTGAAGCAAACCGAGCATTCAGGACTGAGACCAAAATGTAACAAACAAGCGAACAGCAGCTATCGGCCAAGTAACGCTCAGCTCAATACCTTGATTTA
The DNA here is from genome assembly GCF_918797505.1 of Bemisia tabaci. Classification (NCBI taxonomy): domain Eukaryota; kingdom Metazoa; phylum Arthropoda; class Insecta; order Hemiptera; family Aleyrodidae; genus Bemisia; species Bemisia tabaci. The sequence continues at coordinate 5,292,022 of NC_092800.1, read as the reverse complement.
TCTGTATGCACGGTTGCATTCGGCAGAATTGAAGGAGACTCAAGGACATGGAGAGGCCTTCATCCTGTATTACGTAGTTTTACGCCACATATTATGATTAAATTTGACAGAAATATTCCTCTTCTTTCTCTTACGCATGCTTCTGTTTACCACAGAGTTACTTGTTCTTAACATGAATAGAAAATATTTGAGATATCATACCAGGTCAGAATTTTTATCTGAAATATAGCTCTTAATGTGATTGATAAGTTTGATAAAGTATTTAATTGATACGTACTTAGCGATATTTCTATCTTCAACATTGTTAAGATTACCTTAACTCCCGTTTATAAGTATAGCTAGCAAGGACTGTCATTCAAAATGTTCTGTCATCGAAGGTTTTTGAATATTTTTCTAAACTTCTTTTTTTCTATGTTTCTTTTTTAGAAACAAATACTTTTTTAGAATTTCACACTTCTGTTTGGAATTTAAAAAAAAGGAGTCGTACGTAAAAAATTCCCTGCGACGGATAATGAAAGATAAAATTCAGGTCATTATAAGGAAAGAAAAATCCAAGGTCTTCAACTAAATTGATATTCGAGATGTTTCTGTCAAAAGATTAAACAAATTTAAAAACTCATTTTTCGGATGGGCATTTCTATGATTGCTCTCAATTTCAAAGTATTTTTTAGGGGTTTCCTTAGAGCAAAACATCTTTTTCAGAATAGACTCACCCACAAAATCCACTTAAAACGAAAAAATTGAATATTTTTCTTACTAAATCTCAACAGGAGCACCTTTTTAAATATTTGCCAGGATCAATATCAACATCAGTCTCAATATATCACCGAAATGGCTCCGCTAAGCCCCGCTCGGCCGAAAGTGCAGGCATCACACACTTGTGTAGGCATTTTCGATTTAAAGTAAAATTGATGACATTTTACGGGGCGGCGCGGTATGGGCCTCGGAAAAAACCTGCCACAATAGCTGGAATCTCCCGATCTCGAGACCTCAGCGTCTCCGCTCGCCGCCGGGTCATGCATCCCCCGGCGGAGGCGTGGGGCTTGGCGGGACTCTTTCGAATGCAGATATTATGCTTTTATTGCTTTATTTTTGGTGAGCGTGCTCGGAATATCCAATGCGACGCACATATGCTGGCATGCGTTCCCAGGTTGCCGCATTGCTTCCATAAATTTCCATATTTCGCGTGGAGTATGGGTGGTAACTGGCCGCCATAACCTCCAAAAATCTAGAGTACCTATATTGAGAGAGTATGGCCACTGGGCCCCATGGAGAGGCTTAGGACCCAAAAATGGCGGTGCTTTGTTTTGGTTTTTGTGGGTGGGAGGGGGGTCATTGCCAACTTTTGACGGTTATCACCAACCGCACTTGCTGCCAACCTTACTACATCCAAGATAATTTTTCTCAAAAATTGCACAAAGAAGTCACATTAGTGCATTTGGGTAAATTTCTCGTTACGGTAAGCAAAGAAAACTACATTTTGAGTCATTTTGCATTACATTAATTTATGGCGTCCGCCATTTTTGGGTCCTAAGGGCTCCATTAAGCCTAAGATGGCTGAGCCAATCAGAGGTGGTAACACCAGTGGCCATACTCTCTCAATATAGGTACTCTACAAAAATCTGGAGACTTCTCAATTGAAGAGTTAGGTGCAAAGACGCCAGCAAAATCGCGGTTACACAAAACAGCGATTGAATATTTCATTATGGTACCAGTTCGTTACACTATCAGGTAAAGCATTGTCTGGGGTCAAAAAATTTAGTTATAACCGCAAGTTCAAGTTGGCTCAATTGAAATACAGAAACATATTGTAGATAATGAGAAGGCAGAAATACAGAAGGTTCACTCGCGCCATTTTTGCATGGAATGACTGATTTGAGAAGTACTTTTTGTGTTTAAATGTCTGATACTTGGGCCATTTTTGCATAAAATCACTTTTAACGTATGTGGAATGCAAATCATCTCAGAAAAAAAAGAGAGAAAAATTTGAAAATTTTTCCACATGATAATGACCATATGTTTAATCCGAAAAGTTTCTATCCGCAAAAACGGCCCGAACCCGCTCGGGACATTTTTACACCTAACTCCTCATAATTTCACAATGTTTCAGTCCCAAAGTAATTTTAAAGTTTTGCATTTTCACTTTTCATTATACAAAAAATTGTTGAAAACAATCGCAATCTACCCTCTGCAGCATTGAAAATAATATCAGAGTCCACCTACCCATGTATGTAAAACCTGCAGCGTGTTTGTCTGTCACAGTTTTTTTCCTCTTCCGGGCGGACCGCTGGACCGATTTACCCTCGCTCACAACTAGTCTCATTTAAGTCATCCAAATTTTTGAAGCTGGTTGTGATGAGGGTATCATTTGACTTTCAATTTTTCCGCTGCACTGTTTTTGATATTTCCTCATAGTTTTTCCTCGAACAGGATGAACCTCCTCCGTTGATATTGCAGAGAAGTACAGATTTCACCTCGATCATAATCGAAAGTCGAATTTCTAGTCATCATTAAAATAAAATCCCGTGATCATCGCATCTAAACTATTTGAAAAACAAAAACAACTAGTAGTGTGGCGTAGAGTCTCTTTTAAGGGAGAGTTGAGACAAGTCGGCTTATGGATATCACAAACGGGAATACAGATTACACAGTTTGGACGTCTTTTGTAATCTTTGATCAACTCATCCCCGGATTCCTTTTCTCCGTTCCCTCCTTCATTCCGTTTGTTCTATACCTTGTCGCTGGTTTCCCGGTCCGTTCTAGCTAAGAATCTTTGCAATTGGTAAAAATATAATATTTATTCACGTTGTGACACTGTGGAAGCCTAAAGCACGAGAACCAATCAGAGATGGTTTCCTGGTGTCGTAACTTTCAGTATAAATAAGAGGCGCTGGGATGACCTGTATCTTTTGGTTCCCAACTTTGTAAATTTTACGTCAAATTTTGTTTCTACTCATGTGAAAATTTCCTCAGTAGCATTTGAAAAATCCAAAAATTTTCCAACCATGATGATTTTCCAAAAGTTCCAACAAATGTTGACAATATTTGGCAACGTCATCGTCTTGCCACCTCTAGCGTGCGTGCCTGCACATTTATTTATCTCCTTTATGATGTCCTCGTCGATCAAAATGACGGCTTCGCGCCACTTCAGCCCCGTGCCTCACACCTAGCACTTTCCGAGGCAATTAGGGTCCCCCTCGGTGGAGGTGCCCTCCCTCCAAGTCGGCACCCTTCTTGAGACATGGTGCGAGGAGGTGAAATTTGAATCGGCGGTAACCTAGTCATGTAAGGGACAACGAGAGAGAATGGATCTACCTACGTGTCATGACCAAGAAGCATTCTAATGGAGAATTTGCAGGTGTCTGAAGTTTCGTGAATTTGGTGCTTAAATGGAAACTACTGAGTGAACTAAAAACGAGAATACCCTCGGCTCATAAATTGAAGAATTATTGAAGTAGATATGACAAAATGACATAATCTGCTAAAATCCATATGTTTAAATGGGAAATGGCGCTAGATGACGCTACAAGGCGGTTAATTTCCTTGATTTAAGTATATTTTTATACTATTTCTCATATGATAAAAAATTATAAAAATGCAGCGGAATCTTCCCTGCAGATATAATAATTTTAGATGAAGCGATGAAAATTTTCATGCAAATTCTACATTGTCAAAATATATTTTTTCCTTTAAAGGAAAAAATCAGGGGAAAAAGGAAGAAGATGAAAAACTGTGATCATTTTGAGTCCATTCAGGATAATTTTCGCTGCACAGCTATGTCAAACACCCTCGTGTTAGCCTTTTCCATGGCTTACTGGGCATTCTCCCATCAACAGAACGTAATGTAGCAGTTCCTCTTGTTGTCGCATTTCGGAAACTGTATATTTCAAGATAAAGTAGTGTGATGTTAAACTTACCTTAATACGGGATGGACTGCATCATGCAATTAAGAACTACAATTTCTGGCTGATCTGTAAAAACACTTATGTGTATAAGAAAACTGATGTTGCTTACATTATTTCTTAGCTGAGTCAAAAATGATGGGTCTCAATTGCAAAATGTAGTCCAGTCCATGAATGATTCCTTTCACTAGAGGCAATTATTCTCTTAAACAACTATTTATTGGAAATAAGAATCAATATTAAATGATTAACGAAGAAACCGTTCTGATAATGTACAGAAGAATTTCAAAATAGAGTATGTTCTACACTGAGAGTTTGTTAATTTGTTGAGTTTAATGTAGCGCAGATTGTATAAATGACTGAAATGAATTAAAAGGAAGTAATGGAAAAATAAGAGGAAGCAATATAAGGAAAATTACCAAATAACATAAATGGTGATTTGGTAGTACTTGGTATTGGTAACATATCAATTTGTCAGAGGAGTGTTATAGATTTATTTTCAGTTGTTAAAGAATGATTCAAGATGAAGAATGCTTTTCTTTCAGTACTTCGGTCACGAATCCCAAATATTTTGCACTCATATCAGCAACATTCCGAAGCCGTAATAAAAGAATATCAGGAGCCACAAGAACAAGGTGTTCTGATACCAGCAGATCCTTTTCCAGCACTTAGTTGTTCGACATTTTTCAAGAGTATTATCAACGATTTTAAAAGTGAATTACACCGCAATCAAAGGATTGCGATACAGCAACCCTCCGACCGTGCCGCTGTCTCTCCCACCCCCCTCCTGTTCCCCACACCCTCCTCCTGCCCACCACACCCCTCTCCTAGGCGACACGCGCTTCGCCATGCTGGGTGTCATCACCCAATTTACATTTTTAAAACGCGTGTAACTATAAAATCAAATACAATAACGGGCAAACCGCTAATTAATGATGCCGCGACACAAAACATGTCGACGCCCTTCGCCGATTGGACCACAGAGACAGCCATCACCAGGGGCGACCAGGGCTCATCAGTAGCCGGCGGACCCTCCACCAGGATGGAGAGGGAGGAGCCATTAATAGAATTAGGAAGCCATAACTTACTGCAGGCGAGAGAGTGTGAGAGAGGCGTAGTGGAAGAAAAAAGCACCGTTTTTGAGTCGTACGTCGGCCATATTTTATCGCTTCTATTACGCGGTTTTAGATAGCGTTACCGGATTGTCGCGATCTCGCCTAATTTCTACACGATGGGAGCGATTTTTTTCGTGAGATTTGGCAGAGCGGGTTCGAACTCATTTCAATGTTAAAACAGTTATAAATCATCCTTTCGCGAACGGGATCCTCTTAATGATGCATTTCTCAATTGTTTTCTTTTCCCCCTCGACTTATCGCGACGTGTTATCATTTGTTTCCGCACTACGGGCATGGGTTTTTCGATGATTTTACCGCCCCGTTTTTACTTCCGCAATGTCGTGATCATTTTTTACCGCTATCAAAGAGGAGTGCCAACGGGGGTACTTAAAGGTGAGACAGGATATAATTGAACCGTTTATTTTTGAAAAGACCAAAGCTCTAAGCAACTCTAAACCCTGGGTTTTCTTCATTATTACGACTTCCAGAGTCTATGAGTTCTGGCATTGGCTTGGCTTGAGGAGGTATCGAGTTGCTGAAATAATCAAAGAAACTAAATGTTTCTACTCTTGTTAACTATTTCTTGCTCACCGAGAAAAAACGCATCGCTTTTCATGCATTTCAGTTGTTATGATTTGGATTATATGCTGTGTAAAGCTTACTCGTGTATATTATTAATCTATACTCTTTGCTTAGATAATTATGGGGCTTGGAGGACGAGGCGCATAAATACAGTTTTTGCTATTTTGAGAAGTATGTGTTTGAAGTTTCGAAATTACGTGGATCCTCATGGCGAAGAGACAGTTCAAACTGACTTTTTGGTGGTTAAAAATTTGGAGGAAAATTTTCACAAAATATGAATTAACACTACTTTTACTCGAAATCATTCATATCTCAATTTTTTCTAAAACCGCACTTATGCACCTTGTCTTCCAACTCCCCCAATTGTGTCTCGTGCATGGTTGGATGAAAGAGCACCTATGTGAGTAACAAATACCAAAAAACAGTTGGTGTCCTGCGCCATCGTCATGGTTAATTTTGACCCAGCCAGGATAATTTGTTGAAAATTATACTGAATATCCTTTATGATATTAAAACTGCTCTAAACCACAAGATTTCACTCAACGGCTAGCGGTCTCCTGTCTCAAAATGTAAATCAAAAGTGGTTGTTCTGTAACTTCTCAACCGAGAAGTGCCCTTTCTGCACCCAACGCCTCAATTCTGCAACAAGAACATATGACCCATTTACAGAGACTTGACACTCCACTATGTTGCTATGCTAAGGAAAAAATTCGTATGAACCGTCGAACGTTGTCAAATTTTGCTAAAAAAATCGCAAATATTCTTGTAATTTCTAAGACATTTTTCTCCCAATTTTTTGGAGGATTGTGTGCGTAATTAGATCTGAGATGCCTGAACATTTCAAGGAAAAATATTCATGATTTTCCTCGAGAATAAATATTCTCTGAGAGGAAATTCGGCAACATTCGAATGCTCATACGACGTTCTCCCTTGGCTTAACACGGCAATATGCGGGTCGTAGGCTCCTCGCGTATCGCTCAGTGGCGTGGCGTGCTTTGCGATACATCGATTGATCTGCCATTCAAACCTATTGAAAAGGATCGATATACTAGGTGTTCGCAACTAACACCTTAATGATCGATCCTTTACCATAGTTTCAAATGGGGAAATATCGAAAATCGATCATTCATGCCTCGCCACCGGTATGGCTCACCCCGCCTAGGTGCCCGGGGAGATTTTTAGTTCAGCTCAGAAAGCTGAGGCTCTGAGCTGAAGATGGAGACTCGCGGAGGGGGGGGGGGGGGAGGCTAGAGCTGATGAAAATTAAAGACCAAGCCGGTCGGTGAGAAAGACGGCGATCGAGATGGGAAAATAATGAGAAAGAATCGGAGAATGCGTAAACTTAACTTGGATTAAGACCTTGAGCATCCTGTGCTTTCAAATGAGCAATGATTTATGCCCGCTTTAGAGACAAGTGCAAGAGTTCCATCTCCGAAGAATCGAAACCTCGTCCGCCATGTTGCCAGCTTGAGGCGCGGTCTCGTTCGATAATTCATTTTCAAACGGCTTCGTTTGTTTAAACAAATGTCTTTGCAATTCGGATGTTTTAGATTTTATATTCGCATGGCAAAATTTTTTTTTTATTCAGTATTTCCAAAACACTTCTTGTAAAGAAAAGAACGAAATTTATTTGATTTTTGAAGCACTTGGAGACTCATCTTCTAATGTTATTATGTTTCTGCCGTCGCCCTTTTAATGGTTATCCATTTTATGGTAGGTTTATACTTAAATCACAGAAAAGAGGTAGGTGTTAGGTTCCAACTGTTGGATGATGTAGACGTTTCAAATTAAATTGTGGTTATAGATACCCCCATAAATTAGGTTACTAACCCAAATGTTATGATACTACCCCAACTTGAGTTGCGGTACATCCACAATTAATTGAAAATGTCCATATCATCCATCAAATTGGGTTCATTGTTGCACTAAAAATTGTTAGGAGTTTTCCCCTCAACTTTTAGGGCATAACCCCTAACAATTTTTTCCGTGACGTCTCAAATTTAGAACTGAGACAATGTAAATCACAGTCACCTCTCAAATTGAAAATCCGTTATCGGCGTATTTCAATTGAGGTTTCAATAAAGTTCATTTGATTGGCTCAGTAATGTGGGAATTACTCATTCCTACCCGAAATCGAAGAAAATTGTTCGAATCAGATTTTAGGGATTGTTATATGGTTGGAGGCAAGCCTTGAAATGAGCATATGCTTAAAATGACCACTGTCTGATAGTACGTTACACCTCAACCTCAAGTTTTTCATAAGGAATTGCATACATCCCATAATGTTCTATCAAATCGACAATTAAGGTTGAACTGGTAGATTACATACAAGTTTTTTTTTTCTTCAGTACAATTGCACTAGCATTTCGTGCTTAGTTATTTGCAAGCCTCAGGTACATCACAAAACTTTGCCTCTCTACTGTGACACTTGGCTGCGACAAATTGATGAATAATTGCATAATAAGACGAGAAAAAAACAAGACACTGAGTTATCGGCACCAAGTTGAGATTTATTAAAAAGAATTAAAATTTTAGTAAAACTTCATGGCTGGGCAACAAAGCACGCGGCAAGGAGGAAAGATCAAATGAACACCAAAAAAAACCGCAGGGAGCTCCCATGAAACTTTCGAACACACATTCAAAAAAGAAACATGTACATTTCCATTTGAGATCTATGATAAGCACGATAAGTAGGGTTCCAGAGCTCATCCAAAACCGGACAGGTTCTCCTATAGAAACACAGGGTTTTTGTGGTCCCTCATCCGAGATTGTCCGCTAATTTTCGTGTAATCAATTCAAAATCCGTTGGTTTTTTAGCCCCCGTCGGCTTTTGTCGACCCCGGCGGTGGGCCAAGGTGAGGGGTTTTTGATTGGAGCGTAAGCCTTCCCCGAAAATCTATTCTTCCATTATGATGGGGAATTATTTATGGGCTCACGGGAGTACGACCGAGGCGTAGTTTATCATTCGCGGTAGACATGTGTCAAGATCTCAGCCTCCCTCTGGATTCGTGGTATTCCAGCCCAGGAATGGACGTCCAGTATAACCAATTTGATTATTTTTATTTTCAAGCTCTCCCCGCCCCTCCGTCTATTTTACTTCACGGATTTATCCTGTCGTGGTTTGAACTACCCACTAGTGCATCTATTGAAAACTATTGAAGGAGATTTTAGGAACGAGGTGTGTAAGAGTACCACAGGAAGTTTATCTTAAACTTGTTGTAAGAAACCTTACTTTTAATTTTCCACATGATACATTCTTAAAAATTGAGGAGTGAAGTCCAATGTCAAAGTCTATATAGCGCCCAAAAATCGCAAAAGATACGAATAAGAAGCGAGAGTAGCAACATAAAACGTGACACTCCGCCAAAAGCGTAGATCCTGCTCCGTTTAGTGTAATTCAATTAGTAAAGAAAATAGGTTACGCTCCTTATACATACAATTCGAGGTTTTTGGGTACTACGTAGACTCCGGCACAGAATTTCACTCCAAAATGTTTAACAGTGCACGCTTCTCAGATTGTTAACAATGACTTTAGAAAGATTTATAGGCATTGCACCCACAGCTTGGTAATCAAATACATTGATAAGTGTGTTCCTGTTAAAATAACTATGTTGCAACAGAAACCATGGTTAAATCAATCGGAAATCTTGTTAAAGCGACAGGCCGTCTCTAGGTAGTAATAGAATGTTTCCTATTGTTTCAACGAAAAATTCCTCTCTCGGCATTTTTAACATTCATTCCTGATTTTCCAACTGGATAATCTTTTTGGTGTATTGGTGCGAAGGTGAGCAACTCATATTTCGTAATATTCAACTCTCACTGTAAAAGTTCATGCACATCGTGTTTATGATATTCATGCAGTCACACTCAAGAAATGTCCATTCGAATTTTTTAAAAAGTCAGATGAATAAACCCCACAAAAAAGCTTGGTTTTAAAATCAACTGGGATTACCATTTTGTGCGATACTACGTTGACGTCAACAAAAAGCCATGTATTTGTCACTAACAGGGTTATATTAAGGAGGGGTGTGTGAGAGTGTGTTTATTTTTCTTCTCTTTTTGTTCTTTTGAGAAAAATCCGATTTTACTCAGTGTAGCCGTTAAAAAAATGAAAATATATTTCGTGCCAAAACGGAGACAAGGCGTCAGCTTACCAAGTCCATTTCATTTAGTTTGATGGACGATGTGTGAAACCAGCGAAAACCGACAGAAACCGGGAAAGATCCGAGATAGGGGTTAAATTGCTGTTGGGCGGTGAGGGCCTCCCACGAGAACAAAAAGGCACGGGTCGGCAGAGAGCAGAGAGCGCTTTTATCGCGGGTCGTGAAGAGATGATCTTAATTTTATGTTTCTATTAACAAAACGCTCAATCACGACTTCGTTCGGAGGTGAACGAAAAACAATTAGAAAACAATTTAAGGGCAAACGTTTTACCGGCCCGAATCACCGTCATCTACGAGCTCCAGTGCTGCCATTTTGGCGGATTCATTTTTATACCTGGCAGCAGGGGCTGTAAAAAATCCATCAAAACATTTGTAAATCTGCGTTAAAAAACTCTTGATAAAACTTTTATAATTTACAAAAAAAGAAATTCTTTTGGGGATTTTTCTCACATACAACTTACGACAGATCATATTTAAGTACAATTAGTGTCTTAAAAAAATCTTAAAATATATACGCAAGTTTTTCAACATTTATACGCAAATTTTACTTTAACAAATTGTTCGAAAAAATCACGTTTTTTGGAAGAAATTTTTAACCCTATTTTCCTTAAATTTTGCCTCTTGTAAATTTTACGTAAAAAAATCCCAAAAAAGGGTTTTTTTTCGTAAATTTTAACAGTTTTTACTTACGCCAAAGGGACGACGATATGTGTTATCTTGGAGTAAAGTTTGTAATAAAATGGAGTTAAAATAAAGGGTTGTAAGTCCGGCATTTGCAATTTTAGTTTTCAAATAAATTATTCTAACCATCGATGAGTAAAATGTATCGGTTTAAGTAACTGATTACATTTTATTAGCTTAACTTTAGATGTCTGGCAACAGTCCTAACGTTACAGGCTCATTGCCAGAACTAGTCAGATTCTTGGTTTTTGAACCCAGGATAGATCAGAGCTTGGGGGCATTGTAACCTGAAATTATAGTTTCGATTTCATTCGAAACGAGGTGTTTATATTGTTCGATAGGAACTCGCCGCTTCAACAAACTAGTAAACGATGACGGTGTTTAAAAATGCCCTCAGAGCATTTTGTGGGAAGAGGTAAATCGCTGATCCAGTTTCCATCCTGAAAAATGCACAGTAAATAAACCAAGAGCACAAAAGAAATCATTAAGACTAAGTTGGTTTTTAGTAATTAAAGTAGATACACGGGTATTTCTAGTCAGAGGCGTATCCAAGAGATGCTATAAAAATTCTCTCCACAGCCAAAAAAGGAGGAAAAGTCATAAGAAAGGAAGAAGAAGAGGAAAAAGAGGCTTAAAGATCCGAAAGAAGAAGGAGAAAAATAGCATCTTTGAGGAAGCAATTTTCCCAAGCTCAAATCAAAAAATGATCATGATCGCAAAAAGTAGTTCTCTTCATTATTGTTTGGTTTTCTTACGCAGAACGAAAACAAGGAAACAACGGAAACAAGGCTAAAATACACCAAATTATTTGAGACGCTTAGGTGTCTCAGGACACCATTATCAACCGCTAAAAAAAACGGTAAAGTAAAATAAACAGGGAATTAAGATCAAAGGAAACCAGCACGGCGTTACATGGTGATGTTCTGAAACATACAATGATTTCGAGAGAAATGTTTTCTCTCCTGGGCAACTATTTTGTGCCTAGGGAAGGATACATTACTCTCCTAAGCACCAACTAGTTGCTCGGGAGAGAAAATTTTTCTCTCGAATACAACTACTCAATGCAGAGGAAAGAAATGTTTTCTCTCCTGGGCAACTAGTCTGTGCTTATAAACGGATACATTCCTCACCTCGACAACCAGTCAGTTGAGAGGAGAGGAATATTTCCTCGCCTAAACATTAGGTATTTGCTCATGGAAGAGATGTTTTGTCTCCATACATTTCTGGGAAAGGCTCTTTGGAACCCAGACGTTAGGCAATTCTACATACCCATACATTAAGCCGCTTTTATAGCGCAGCCTCGCGCTCTGCGACACCCAATCGCCATTGCCCCGCATCGCCCATAATTTTTTTTTTCGATTCTTATTGGTCCAGTCGCTTCCAGCCAGAGGGAGATTGGACAAATGAGAGTCGGGTATGAAAATCTTTTCCGTCGTTCTTCTGTCAAAGTGCGTCTAAAAAAGCGCGAAGCGCCATCCGGGGGTTGGGCCGCGTAGCGGCCAGGGGGCATACCCTTAGTAATAGTATAACGCTGTAATACGATACAGTTTCTTATACATGGATACTGTTTTTGAAAGCCAACCGAGAAGAAATCTACGAACCAGTATGCGTGTGTAATCTCGGACATACTCCCATTCACAACCGAGTTCATTCATAAAAACGAAAGCGTGAGTACGCACGAGGGGAGGTCGGAGGGCCAGAGGGTCGCGGCGGAAGAAATAATGGCAGAGCACCTAATAACAGTTCTGGTTTATGATTGTGTAACGACCTCCGTGCTGCCTTGGAACAGCTTCGTACGGCCGTAAAATTCCTGTCCTTCCGTAACACCACCGCGGCGCGGACAGGAGCAGTTCGTCGGGGTCGCCAGATAATATGGAGTTTCCCCATGGCTCAGTGTAAAATATACAGGATTAATTTGAATATCTGGCAACTCTTTCCTCTTTGAAAGTCGTCCGATTTTATAAAAGCAGTTGTCAACTATAAATGAGCTCAAAAACCTACACTGGAAAAAAAACACATTGGGTCTAGAGTCCAGACTTTTAAAAACATCGACAAGAAAAAGTACTCTTGATTCAATCAGAATCTAGCTTAAATCAAGAACCGAGCCTCTTAATTTAAGTGAATTTCGTTTTGATTCAAGCAAAAATCCAATTGAATCAAGAGTATTTTTTCTTGTGAATTTTTTCAAGAGTCTGGACTCTAGACACAATGTGTTTTTTTTTTCCAGTGTACGTGTGGGATCCAAATTTGTCCAAAAATTAGAATTTACAATTTGAATGTAAACCATAAACTCTTCGAATTAACAAATCTAGTTGCTAAAATTACAATCAACGAGTTGAGGTGGAGAGAGGGAATTTCTTGATTGCGGTGTCTTAGAATCTCCACTGACAATTTATCTATTAAAATTAAAGTAAATGTATGAAATTCGTTGAAACTTTTACGGAATTTTCTTCACGATTTTACAATGTTGACACCTGAAAATTCAAAAAAATTCACCCAATAATTTTTTTTCTATAATATTGATAAGCAGTAGAGATTCCAAGAAATCCTTTCTGCACCCAACGCTTCCGTTATAATAAGCATGGTTCTTAAAGTCCAACATGACATTCTTTTTTTACGTGCAATTTTCTTCATACCTTGCAGATTCATAATGAAATTAACAATTAATTTAATGTTTTTGATTAAATTCCATTTACGAGAAGACGTGAACAGACATAATGACTGAATTTTACGATAAAAATGAATGAGATTTGAATAAAATGACCGAAAAAAACCATTGCAATTGTAGAGTGGCACAACCATTGTATGATGCGTATTGCAGCCTAACAAAATTTCTGGAGTTATTTTATTTCTCCAAAGAAAAATCATCATGATGTCTCCTTAAAATTTCCTATAAGGTATTTTTGAATAAAGGAGGAAAATACACATATATATCAAGAAACACCATTGATTGGTTGCGTTCAAAATTCCTACAACATGCACGAGCGAGGATTTCCAATATTGTAATTTGCGATGGACATTTTTCAATTTCAGTCATTGATATTCTAAAAAATACAGCCAAATGCGAATTGCCTCTCGGGGGAAAAAAAAAGATTCGGTGCAGTAGCCCGATGAACAAATTTAAAAACTTCATATTTTTTTTCCGGGTCTCCAACTCATCGAATGTTTTTCTCCACCCTGAAAAATAATCTGGTCATGTCAAGAACGTATCCAGTGTTTCCATATCAGTCTTAATATTCGGCTTAGTCAAACTTCTGTGAAATCTGGCAAAAGCCTTTTCACGGTTGTTTCAGTGTGTAACTAGGGAGGCACTGTCCGAAGAGGAAAGTACAACAAAAACAAAAGTTCCGCTCGACGTACAAAATGTAGCGGTGAACATAGAACATTAATGCACATTGTTCAAACAGCAGACTTGCGAGAATATCGCTGTCGCATCAAGAATATACGAGAAAATATTTACCCGACTTAGGTTACACGAGCATATTCACGAGGGGTTGATTTAAAATTTGACAACGCTGTTGTCGGCTAATGACGGCGATGACAATCTTATGGGTTCATAATTGATTTGATGCTGCAACAGTGCGCGTGCGTATTATGAGCTTTGGATGTTTTATGTTAAGCTCGTTCATCTCATACATTTCTTCCTCCGATATTATGTAAACAACTGGATGCGTGTCCCGTTAAAGGTTCCTTATTATTTTTGTTTATTTTTTATAATCTATTTTAAGGTTTTGTCGCTCGTAGTATGCAATCGCTGTCAATGTGCAAGCAATATGCATGTTAACTTTAATTGCAATAATAATTCGCAACGATAGCAAATAGCAAGGGTTTCATTGAAGAAGCACCTCGAAAGCACGTCCTCGGTTTGGAGCGCCTTCAAATGTGTTGATACTCTCCGCTTTACCATGCAGTTAGTTTAGTTGCCTATCCAAACCAAACTCAAGTAAAATCACTGAATTACTACACACACTTGCGAGTGTGATGACCGGTGCCAGGTGCCTAGGTATATTCAACAAAAAAACGGGGTTTTTAAAGTCAGATCATAATAATCAGTGCTTTCTATCTTGTTCATTTATTCTGAATCGTTTTACACCTTTCCACTCGACACGAATAAATGTCTATTTATCCGCGGCTCATTCATAAAATCGCTTATTTAAATGTGTTTCAATATTCGGGCTCTGTCACTATTTGGACCGAGTGCATCAGAAAGGAACCAACCCACATTAAGTTGAAAATGAGATGAAGAGGTTTGAAGTTGTATTCCAACATAAGGCTCAATGTATAAAATAAACTTTAACCTCTGATTTCACAAACTAATTTCTTTTTTTCGACTTTCAGTTTTTGACAGGAAAAACTATACTGCTATTGGAACTCAAAAACATTCTTGACTCACTTGACTTTTTTCGAAAATGTGGATTGGTTCCTTTCTGATAAACTCGGTTCATTTAACCAATTCCTGTCTTAACGTCAATCGGGGACATTCAAATCTTCCATTTAACTTTCAGACGAATCATCAATAAATTTTTTCATGTATTTTACTCATCGATTCAAACTATTAAAAAAAACCCCCAGAGCAAATAATTTGAAAACATATCTACTCTTAAAGGATTTTAATACATTTCCCAATTATTCTCATTGTGAGAATCAAAATATTTTCTTTTCATTATATAAAATAAAATTACAACAAAACAAAAGGAGAATAAAATACTCTGAAATTGAAGTTTTCTTAATTTTTTCTCTGTATGTTTAGTGAAAATATTTTTTTGTTTATTGATAATTGACTATAGTTTTATCACGAGAAAACTGTCCCAACATAGATACGAATGCATCTGTTTTCCTCTCTTTCGTGTGAGGGTTAAAAGACTCTTCTTCAAATACTGCGCTGCAGGATGAAATAATGCGATCAAACTATTCAATCGACTCTGGTACGCAGTTTGCGTACTCCCTGAATTGAAGGAGAACCAGATCACTTAATTTTTGCAAGCTAGACCATGAGCTCCCAGGTACTCTGGTACGCAGTTTGCGTACTCCCTGAATTGAAGAAGAACCAGATCACTTAATTTTTGCAAGCTAGACCATGAGCTATTTTGTAGGTTGGCCATTTTGTGGCCATTTTGTAGGGTTATCATCAAGGTAACCATTTTCTAGGAGAGAAATGAAGGAAGATAATCCGAAAATATGCTCGGGGTACGTTGCTTTTCGTCGTTTCCCGGACGAAGGATCGTAACTCCATTCCAAGGTTGCAAAATTTACTCAAAAAATTCAATTCATTGCAAGACTGTACCTGCACAGATTTCAGCAGAGAAGAAAATTCGGTGAAATTTTCAGGTAAAAAAACTCACACTAGAAAAAAAAGCACATTGGATCTAGAGTCCAGACTCTTGAAAACATTGACAAGAAAAAAAACTCTTGATTCAATCAGATTTAAGCTTAAATCAAAAGGAAATCCGCACAAATTAAAAGACTTGGTTCTTAATTTAGGCTTAAATCTGATTGAATCAAGAGTATTTTTTCTTGTCGATGTTTTTAATAGTCTTGACTCTAGATCCAATGTGTTTTTTTTTCCAGTACATGATTCTTCCGGTAAAAATGCAATTTACAAGGGAAAATTTGGCAAAATTGATAAGTAGTTACATTCTTCCGTGGGAAAAACGACGATTTTCAGTGTAACCCTGATGATTGAGAGAATTCGGTAGGAGGGCACGTTCATGTGCAGGGTGGGTTCAGAGAACCTTTCCGTTACTTCATGTCACTGAACCTGGAGGGATGATACCACTGGCCCTCAGGCAGTGTGCCACAAATTACCGAGACATGACAGTGGAACGAATGAGCCACGCTTGTGGCCTCCCCCGGTGACCCTGAAACCGACGGTCTCGACCGGTTCAGCGACAAATGATGGGCATCGCAGCTGTGGGAGGCAGAGGAAAAAATATGAAACAAATTCGCTGAGTCCGCGAGCAGTTGCAAGGATGTCCGGCATCCCGACGCTGAAAGGGTCTTTTTTTTGGAAACTTTATCAGTTCGATTCTAAGGGAGAGACAGAAACTAAAAATGTATAGAAAACAATTCGGTGAGTGAGGGATGAGGGGTCTTTTCCTCTGCATGGGCCAAAGACAAAGTCTGAAGTAAAGAAAACTAAATCCTAAACTGATTCCTTAAAATCTCACAAAGAATACGACCCTCACAATAAGTTCTGAAAACAAGCTCTAAATGGATGTATTTCTGCCAAACGGAGCTATGTGCATTTAGACATGAGCCCTGAAACCCATAAGAGTATATGCATATCAGGGCTTACGTCATAATGCACATAGTTGGCAGAAATACGTCCAAATGAGATATTTACAAGGATTTTCTTACATAAATCAATTAGAAATTGGACTATAAAGAGAAATTTATTCGTATTTTTTATTTTCAGTCAATTTTAAGTGTAAACACTTAAATCTTGCTGAGGAGTTCATTTCCAGCCTGAATGATTGAATGATCCGATTTTCTTGTGAAATTTGATTAGGAAATTTTGTTGCGTAGTGATTTATTTCATACCTTGTCTTGATGCCCATTTCTGATAACTGAAAGTCATTTTGCATTTAGGAACTATTTCCGGCTCATCCGTCAAAACACTTTTCAGAGAAATATTTTAACTGGAGTGAAGACTAATGTACGGCTTCGGTAAAAAAATCCATATTATAATCTCTACAAACATTTCAGTTAAACATTTTAACACTATTATCTTTTTCTTTGTTTCAGGTATGAGCGCAAATTGCAATTTCGAACTTCACTGCCCTTTCATGTGAGTGATAATTTTTTCATAATGTTGATTTTCACCAATAGGAAATACTGAGATCCTATCCAATTCTTTTTCAAACACGTCATAAGAGTACTTATGTAGTTATACATTTTTCAGAAATTAAATAAACTTGAATTGATCTTCAAAATTTTAAAGAGGCGGGCACCAGGGTACGTTAAGATGAGGTTGTAAAAACTAATGTTTGAAAACTTGATTTGTTGAAATCATCTTGTGAATTCTGAAACATCGGGAGGTTTGAAGGCATACGATTATTAGTTCCCTCTGAGTAAGTTCTTCATTCTTAACCTGTTTGAAACGTTTGTTTGCACCTGATTTAAAAATATATACACTTGATTCACTACAAAATTCGTATTTCAGAATGAAATATGTACCGATGAACAACTTATCACTTGTTTTTAGGAAAAGTTCTCTTCTATTTGAAAACATGTATATTTACCTAATTTCACAAAATACTTCCGAGCAGTATTACATGTGGTCAGTAGAGAAACTTAAGGGTGGCAACACTATTTTTACTCCATTTAAATGTATTTCAAACGATCGATTCTTCACCTAAAATCGATATTTCTAATGTATTTGAGTGCAGGTACAACACTGGAGAAAAACACATTGGATCCAGAGTCCAGACTCTTAAAAACATCGACAAGAAAAAGTACTCTTGATTCAATCAGAATCTAGCTTAAATCAAGAACCAAGCCTCTTAATTTAAGCGGATTTCGTTTTGATTCGAGCAAAAATCCGATTGAATCAAGAGTATTTTTTCTTGTCAATGTTTTCAAGAGTCTGGACTCTAGATCCAATGTGTTTTTTTTCCAGTGAACAATGTTGCCAAATTGCAAAATCGTCACTGCATGTGGTGTGACTTCGGAACTTGTTGGAGGAACTGAACCAGTGCATAAGAAGCACACCTCAAGATTATTCAGAACTCGTTTTCCTAACCAACTTTTCAATTTTCCTCCGTATCACAAACCGATCGGGGCTTTTTACGCTAGACGCTTCAATGACGCTCTCTCCCCTCCCCCGCACAAGGTCCAAGTCCCCCAAGGAAGTCATGTCCGTTGTTTTCAAAGCCGCTCCGTGATTTATGAGCGAAGATGACCAGATAGTAACTTTGATCCATGCTCTCTGGTTTTTTCTTCTTTTTCATTTTTTCCTCTTTTTCTCATCTCGGTGATCTATTACTTCACTTTCCCGGGCCTGGAGTTAAGCCCAGGCCGTTCTGTTGTAGCGTTTTTTCCCCCTATCCGATGCGTAAGGTGCTTTCGTTACCCTTAAATTTTAAGGGAAACACAGCAGATTCCTTCATTGATTTATATCTTGGCTGTTGCTTGTTGTTTATTGGCCGATTTGTATTTGCTTTAACAGGATCCTGATTTCTCTTCCGCCAAAAAATGCTAGGTTTTGGTTTTCTGTTTTTTTTTTCTTTTTTTCTTTCTTTTTTTTCTCTCTTTTGGTTTAATCAAACATACGATTTAATCGGCCATGTTAAAGACGTATGTTAACCTTATCAAAATATGTTCGAGTTACACGAAGTTGCTATGTTTGTGACTGCTGTTGCAATCACAATGGAAGAGGCATGCACTGCTACTTGAGACACTACAAGGATGCCTCATAATGGAAACTCCATTTTTCGTTTGGAATGTTTGATTTGATCCTTGATTTTGGTATGCTTCATATTTCTCTCTCATGAGAAGATATGATCTAAGATTCCAAGTTAAAATAAGAGTTACTGATTTCAAAAATGGATTTTTCGTTCCTAATACCAGGTACATATTAGTGATTTTGGGCTTAATTGCTTCTATGCCAAGAGATATATGCCATCCTCTTACCCAAGGTACCCCCCTTTGGTAATTTTACAAATTGGTACTGAGTTCATTTTTTCAGTAGTAATGAATATATTTTTAATTTTTAAAACAAATTATTCATTATTACTTAGTCTTTAGCTGGTTGCTTATTATTGTAAATATTGTTTAACCTACGAATATAGAGTTTCAGCAATCAGCTTAGAGATAAATTGTTGAGGTTGTAACCTTCAGAAAAAGAAAAAGACAGAGAGAGAGTGGAAGTCATACCTACATCAAAATGTATTGAGCTCACCAGCCGAACATATAAACTAATAACCACGAATACCAACGATAATTGCTGATATGCCAGCATCAAAATCTGAACGATGCAGCCCAACAGCATACACAAACGATTGCATTTATAAAAAGGAGGTTATCATCACGTCCAAAAGTGGATATAGTGCACTCTCAAAATTTTGCATTTTTTTAATGTATATTATTCAAATAACTGATAAAATAATCGTCGGCTAATTTTGAAAACATCAGGAACTCTAGCCTCAATTCCACGAAATTAGCATCTTCTGAAACGAACTGTACGAGTTTCAGCCTGCGGCTTGACAGATTGCTCCGTCTTCAAGACAGCCGCTGAAAAAGGAACAGCCCTCGCGTCGAGAGGAAAGGGTTGCGTTTATTTGCCAGCAGTGGAAAGGGTTCATCCAAGATTAAAAACTGGAAATTTATAGCCGGGACTTATTTAAGTTTAATTTGATGCTAATACTGAGTTATTCCGGCAGAGAGCGGATGGGGTTCGAAAGTAGGAGAAGAATGTCATATGTCTTGCGTTTCGGGGCCGCTAAGAAGCAGGCGAGGGGGCGGGTATATTAATATTAACATTATTCACCCCTTGTGTCTTAAGTTGTTGAAATTGCATTGTGAATAAGGAAGGTGGGAGAGGGAGCCCTGAATCATTACAAGATTCGCATTCTGCTCCTCTGACTCCGGCCTCGCTACACAGAACAGAGACTTTTCGCACCCCTTCAGACCACCCCCTGCCACAGGGCCCGGGGCCCTTTCCACCCCGTTTGCGCCTATGTGTTTCGCTGCTACTTTTTCTCAACGCCCCTTTTATTTTCCGTACCGCCCTCCGCGCTAATCGCTTTTTAATCCACCGTTCCTAATTTAGCCCCTGAATTCCGACCGCAAGAAATGAAGGACGCTCTAATAGGATCGGGGGTGGAGCGGAATGGGATGCCAGGTGTGCGCGGATTAAAAAAAAGAAAAAAAATCTTGAGGACCACATATCTTTCAGGCATCCTCGGAGGTCGGATTTTGTGAATGGTTTTCAATTAATATATCTCATTTAATAAGAAAATAAGGAATCCCACGCCCTTTCCTCATTAATATTTTTAAAATGGTAGCCCTCTTCATTTATCAAAGTTGCAAGGCAACCGTTTCAAAAATAGCCATTCGTGGTCATTTATAAGTTGTTATTGAGATGATTCGATGGACGCCATATTTTGTGTCAGAAGAGCATGCGATATATCGCATCGATTGGTTCCATTTTTTCAGCTACTCGTCATTTTTCTCGAATTCTGTTGTCAGGAGACTAAACAATTCACTTACCAATTTTAATAAAGAAATTCGACGTAAGAAAGGCGTGGTTTTTTTTTAAAGAGAAAACATCGCATTCGAGTGCAGTTTCGAAATCAGTATCGAATGCGATGTTTTCTCTCTAAAAAAACCACGCCTTTATTGCGTTGAATTTCTTTGTTAAAATTGGTAAGTAAGTGCTTTAGACTCCTGACAACAGTATTGCGATCTCAAAATTCGAGAAAAATGACGAATAGCTGA
Source organism: Bemisia tabaci (assembly GCF_918797505.1). Taxonomy (NCBI): domain Eukaryota; kingdom Metazoa; phylum Arthropoda; class Insecta; order Hemiptera; family Aleyrodidae; genus Bemisia; species Bemisia tabaci. Next base: position 5,271,142 of record NC_092800.1, on the reverse strand, counting down.
AGAAATGGAGCCAATCGATGCGATATATGGCATGCCGTTCTGACACAAAATATGGCGTCCATCGAATTACCTTAATTGCCGCGTAGATTCTAATGGACTTTACAAATAATTTAGACATTCTGTTTCCAAAACTAAACAGACATGGTCTAAAATTTGTTCTTACATACCAAATTACTCTTGAAATTTAAGCGGTTGACATAAAGAAGAATTGCAGGGGAAAGAACGTTACTAAATTCTTTATGGTTGCAAAATTTACCTCAATTATAATCTTTCTATGCAAAATAAACCGGCAAATTTCTGTCCATGAGATTGCTGCATGGATTTTGCCTGAACTTCACAAGAAACTTGGTGAAATTTTTCACAAAAAACGTTCAACAATTCCCACATAAAAATACGAATTGCGATTGGAAATGTCACTGAGAAGTATGGTTGCGTTCTTTCCTTTAAAGCACGACAATATATGATTATAATGTTCATCTAAAAATATTTTGAGACTTGAGGGTGTCTAGATAATAGGCAGCAAAAATGGCACTTCATATTACTTTTGAGAGAATTTTTTCCTAATACATACGTCAAAATTTCAAGTCGGTAGGGGATGTTTCCCCCACGTGGCCCATAAATTCTCTTGAGTAGCCAGAAGATCACAAACAACGTAGGTACTTGAACCACTGCGAGATACAATTATTACACTCCGATATAATCTTTACCGAAAGATAATTGGTTTTTACAGCCCCCGAATGGTCCCTTCCTGACAGGGCAGTTTATTGCCGTCGATTAATTTGTAGGCAATTGTTTCAGTGGCCGTCCGCCGCGTCCCTTTTTCTACACAACAAGTATAGTTTCCTATCAATTTGATAGCATTTTTAAGGGAGCTTACCTTGGAACAGGGCCGGATTAAGGGGGTGGCCACATGGGCCGCGGCCCATGGCGGCAAATCTAAGGGGCGGCAAAAATTTGCAATTTTTTAAAGTGTAGGTATAAAAAAAATCGGATTTATAAAAACAAAATTACAAACGAGAAAAGGCGACAAAATCTCTCATTTCCTGAGAGTATAGTAATTTCTAATTTTGTCGTCTCTTAGTGATACAAGAGACAGCACCTTCAACAAGTCGAGTTAAGAGAGAGACCAAACACGCAATTTGGCCTGGAACGGCGCGACTTAGAGAGAAATGATAACGAGGACTTGAGATGAAAAGGAGAAGCCCTCGGCGCGGCGATCGGCATGTGACACATATTAGCGCCTACAAGACTGCACGAATGCTTCACGCATTGCATCAAACACAGTGCGGTCATTGCGGTCAGCGTGAAACGGATAGCGCCTACAAGAATGCATGAATACTTCCCGCATTGCGCCAAACACTGTGCGGTCAGCGTGCAACGTATAGCGCCTACAAGACTGCCTTCACGCGTTGCGTCCAACACAGTGCGTTCAGCAAAGGTCGGCGTGAAATGCATAGCGCCTACAAGCCTGTCGGAGTACTTCACGCATTGCGCCAAACACGGTGCGGTATGCGCGGCGCGGTGGCGGAAGTTAAAATCATTGATCCACATTTATGTTTGTTCTTTCATAATATTTCGTTCATTTCATATGAATGGAAGGCCTTGTCCACACAGAGATAGGTTTACGGAACTTAACTTTCGCGCAAAGTTCCGTGAACTTTTGCTGGTAGTGTTGACAGGGCTTTCCCAAAAAATGTGTTCAACACGAGTAAATGCGTCTTATGCACCCCTCCCCCGCTGACACGTTCATTTGATGGTTTTTATCGAGTTTCAAAACGAATGAGAAGGGGGCGGCAAAATACAGGCGGCCCATGGGCGGCAAGTAGGTGAATCCGGCCATGCCTTGGAAAAGTTGTGAAAGTAATTTATTTGTCAATTATTGTCAAACTCCTGGCATCCCAAAATTTAATTTTCCAATCAGACCAATGGTAAAACAATTTTTTTAGCGGTGCGTTAGAAAATTGAAATAATGTGCAAAACTTCACGAAATAACGTTGTCAGCATTTTTTCAAGGTAGGATAGATTTGTATTCAAGATCGAACCAATCTCAAAAGATGTTGCGGCACATAGATGATGCGGTTCTCCAAAGTTGCGCGTATCACAAAGTGCCTCGAGAATTGAGAGAATCAAAGTTTATGACGAATGATTTCCTTATTTCGTTTTCAGTTTTATATCGAAATTCTCTCTTGATAAACATCAAGCACAAAATAAATAATTTGCAAATGATATTATCTAGGCGACTTTTCCAAATTTTTAAAATCGTACACGTGTAAGTACATCGAATAAAAGTCTCAGCAAATGCAGTTATCAACAGGCATCTCGTATGTGTACATAGAAAACGGTCAGCTCCCCATAAATCTCACCGCTCGCGGCCACCTCAACGTCTCGCGTCCAGTTTTGAAAAATTGTGCCGTGCTGGAAGATTTTCTTCTCGCCTCCCCCTTCGTTACCTACCTCTCCCCTACCACCTCCATCCCCCTGACATGTCTCCTCTTGCCCCCTTCAAGAGACCTTTCAGAGGCACAAGAGTAATTCCTCTTCGCAACGCAAATAGATTTGCATAGGAGTGACCGGGCAACCATAGCCCCCCCCTCTTCCGCCCCCCAGAAAGACACCATTTCATCGAGCTTGGGTTGGATTCCTGGTCCGCTTATCAGGATGGCGAATGAATTGATTTCGTTTCCTCGTCGGCAGAATGATAATTGGTCTAAATTAGTTATTTTGTTATCGAGATTTGCCCGGCAAAGGACCTCACACGTTCGCGCCGCGGAGGGAATAAATCTAATCTGACCGTGGTGCTGATTTACTTACTCCGGGACTCAATTCATCAAGTGAGAAAAAATGGCGGGGGAGCGGGGGGGGGGGGGGGCACTGCGCGGCTTTTTCTAAGATGGCCGTCGCGGATTGTGAGGCCTCACCGCGTCCATTCCTCATTTTCCGCGCCCGGCTCTCAAATTGCAAATTTGTAGCCCTCGGATGATGTCCGTGTCGTGTCGTCATACTCTGGCGACTCATCTACTTGGCAGTACTGAAAAATAAGAAAAGCATACAAAAATAAATAAAAAAGTACGAAACGTGAGCAAATACGAAAAAGCAGTAAATCGAATTATTTTTCTGACCCTCCACCACGATTGACAAGTGTTACCTTTACAATTTTGTGGAGAATAGGAAGGGAGAGTGACTTTGAGCAGATTTTGACCGGTTGCGCACGGTTGAATACGGTACCCTGGACCGGGAGTGCCGTTACATGAATCGAATAGTGCGGCCGGTACAGGAAACCGAAAAAAAGTGAAGTAAATTTAACATTCTGGATGCAAAAAAAGTGTGCGAGAACTTATAAAATACTGAATTACCCACCACAGCAGTTACTTAAGCAATGCCAAGATGTAAAACCAACTGCTGCGGCTGCTAATTCAACATTTTATAAGTTCTTGCGCACTTTGTTTACATCCAGAATGTTAAAACAACTTCACTTTTTTTTCGGTGAACGCTATACTTTCGGTTGATTCAGCTGAACTTTCTCTCTCAGTATGTACTTTACGTCCTCTCTTTAGCTTCATCGAAGAAAAAAAAATAAAAACTAAAAAACTTTGGGCTTAACCAATCTCACGTCAACATTCCGATTGATAATATTGAGTACGAAAACTGATGGTCGCTGTATGAGTTTGCCAGGAGAATAATGTTCCTTGCAAGAGAGTGAAAGAAGAAGAGGAAACAAAGGAAAGGCAAGGCGGGAAAAAAAGGAAGAGGACGTTCAAGTGAAGTTGCACCGAGTCCTGTTGCTTTACATCCACCGAATGTCGGATCCGGCTGAAATTGTACCCTGGGTACCTCTAAAACCATTACCCATGAAAACCCTCGCTCCGTTTTTATATTATCCCGATTATGATTATTCGGGGAATTGGGAATCCCGCGACTTAAGAGAGCGGCGGGGCAAAGAATCGGGCAAAATAAAAACAAGGAATGCGAAATAAAATAAACTGGGTGTCGTTCCTCTTATTCTGCTCCTCGGTAATGTATGGAGGGTGAGCCTGATGGATGGGCCCATACCAACAACGCGAGCGCCTGCACTTTGGGCTTGTTTCCATCTGATCTTTCGCTCCAAGATATGTTATGTTTCTGTAAAAAAAATGTCTGTTTTATTGTTTCTTTCCACATTAAATTTCTATTTTTAAATCATACAATTGCAACACTAAATACCTGAATAGATGCCTCTTCGGCCAGGAAGCGATCCAAGCTTCAATGGGTGCCTCACATTCTTCAAAGGGCTTAAATTAAAGACTCGGCATCAAATTCAGGAATTTTCAGGCATATTTTCGGAATATTACTCATTGATATTAAAAATTATGAATACAAATATTATATAAAACAGAAATGACCGGGACGATCTCTGGATACGACTGTGGCAAAAAATAATGATTTGGGGATTCAGAGACCAAATTGAGATGATTGATGTTTACTTATACTCTAGGATCTTCCAAAATTTATAGCCATATAAATGTTACTTGAATTACAAAAAGGTATGATTCCATATGAATTTCAACTGAATTACTGGAAATATGTCATCAAATTATTTATTCTGGTTTCACTTATCTCTTCCAATTTTTTTTGTCTAGTTTTGTTGTGCAGCAAAACATTGTTGAGGATCTGGAGATTTTCTTGGAGATTTTATGACCATCTCGTGCAACATACAAAAATAAAATAAGTAAAGTATAACTGTCAACTGCATGTATCACAAATTTTGTGATTTGGTGGATAAATCTCGTGGAAAGGACACAACAAAATAATAGTTTTCTATCTACCAGTGTTTAATTTGTAGAACTGTGGGGCAATCTCTTGAAACATACATTTTCTTCTTTCCAATAAAATAATTGGTCTACAAAAAGGTCTAGCCCAAATGAATCGCGCAGTTCTTCTTATAAAGCGTTGCATTAAAGAACACTTTGAAATTTTCGTGAGCACATCTAGTTAGTAACGTGGAAATAAGGACGAAGACCAAGTATTTCAAGAGAGATTATATCTGAAAAATAGATTTAACCACCTGTAACTTTTTCTAACGAATGATTTTATATTGAAAATATAGTAATTTTCAAATGGTTAATTTTTAATTTTCATCTGATATCATATTTTGCTACCAAGCCAGTGAGATGTTTTGGAGGAGCCTTGAGGAATTTTTAGTATCTTCTTTCTGATAAGAAAAGAAGATACTATAATGCGTCCTTTAAAAACAGTGACCAGTGATTTGAGCAAGACGTTTGGGATCCGGTATAATAAAAAAAATGGCGATGTCATTGCAAAAAAAATTGCAACTTTTTGCAGTTTTTTTTTTTTTTTTTTGCAATCAAACTACAACATTTTACGAAGGAACTACAACGCCTGGTGATCAAGGGTAGTAATAATTATGGCATGAGGAGAATCGCGCTTCACTGATCCAGGACTCGGAGGAGCAACAGAGCTTATGCGCACCGAATTAATCTTGATAACAGGACGCTATCAAGGATAGCGCGTCCAGCATTTTATTAGTGCAGTCCTTTCAACCCCTAAAGTCATCGGTATTTAGCGTTATCTTTTTCCGAGGTTCAAAATATCTCTACACGACATTATACACGCACTTATCAGCCCTTGACTTCCCACTATCTATAGGAAAATGTACGAAGTTTTCCTCGGCGAAGACACAATTTTTTCCAGGCTCACAGTTTATAAATAACTTAAAATGTTTGGGAGCCCGCTCCGTAATAAATCAACGGATTTCTTACTTAAAAGTTTCATAAAAGAAAACTTTCATTTCGATAAGCGCGCAATAAATTTCGAGAGAGAACCCGTAGATAAAAAAGGAACGGAAAGGAGACTGGGAGTAAAAATGACACGAAGTGGGAAAAAACTTCGATGTGACTGTATGCGAGAAAAACGCGGGAAAGAGGAAAAAATAAAATTAATTACAAAATAAACTTGCAGACTGAGGGAGTCGAAACGGGAGCTTTTCATTCACCGATACTTCAAATGCCCAAACCTTTTAATTGAGAGCAATAAATCCTTCTGGCGGGAAGAATGGAAGCGAATTGAATTGAGTTAAGTTCAGAGTTCGTCCCGCACACTAGATATTTCTTTTGTTGGAGTGAAATATTCATGAGGATATGTATTTTCAGGAAAAGGACCTTTGGACTATGTTGCGGGTTCAAGAAACTTTTATTACATCGGATTTTCCCGGCACTTTGTGGCTCGGGAAGTGGGGCTACTTACAACAAGGGATGCTATTTGGATTTATTCATACTGGCGTTTTCCTTTTAAACGCAATATGAACATTGTCAAATCTATAAAATCTGCAAAAATTTAACAGTTAAACGAATCTGTACTCTGTAAGATCTGCGTTTCTGAAAAACATATGCATGAAAAGGCCAGTTCGTAGAGTCTCGAAACTTTTGAGAGTTTTGAGAATTGATCTTTTTGATTGGTTAAATGTAAGGGAACAAGTTTTAAATTTGTATCCTTAGGTAAGGTCTACATTGTTTGTTTGTTTGTTTGTTTTTTTTTTTTTTTTTTTTTTTTTTTTTTTTTTTACTGTATTCGGTGTCACGATAAAATAATAGTTCAAAATGTTCAAGAGAATTGCTTTACACATTGCGCATAAGACACGAACTTAAAGGGCAAGACTTGAGTGGCCAAACTTCGAAAGTTGGAAATTCCACTTGTCACCGAAAGACTGATCAAAAGCACTCGAAAAAAAAATCGCTTGGATCTAGAGTCCAAACTCTTGAATACATTGACAAGAAAAAATACTCTTGATTCAATCAGATTTTTGCTTGAATCAAAAGGAAATCCGCTTAAATTAAGAGGCTTCGCTCTCGATCCAAGCAAAAATCCAATAGAATCAAGAGTATTTTTTCTTTTCGTTTTTAAGAGTCTGGACTCTAGATCCAAGCGACTTTTTTTCCGTGTGGTCAAAATTCTTTACGACCATTTTCCACAAAAAAAGGGGAATAGAAGGGATGACAATAAATCGCGGGGAAAAGGCGAATTGACTGATCAAACCCGATCCGCTCTCATTTACAATGGAGCAATTTGTAGCCTAGATTTCTTTCTCGCGATCCATATTTCACGCCGAGTCGGACATTCATTTCAAGCCTTTGTTAGAGCGTGGCAAATCTCTGACCTTTCGCGTGAAAGTGTCCGAAAGCTGCCTGCGCTTTGAGTGTCCGGCGCAGCGCCGTCGGACTGCGGCCGTTCGCATGTCCAGCTTTGCCGCTTGGCTCGGTGTCATGCGAGTTGATCGCGAGAAATGACGTCATATTTGCGTGTACTCACGCGAGAATCGGCAACGGCTAGCATGTGTCCGGCGTTTAAAGGCATTATTAAGCAACTCATACCTATCGAGGAATGATAAATCTAGAGGTGCAAATCGTTTGCATCCATACACCGATCCGAACGTTGCCACGTACAGTGATATCTTATAATTCGACACTGGTCGAATCAAAAGCGATTTCATCCAATATGTTTGAAATGATAAGTACAAAAGGCCCCTTAGGGGCATTAGGTCATTTCTGCAAAGAGAAGCTACTTTCTGGGGCCTGGAGGACAAGCAGGATACTGGACTCTATGTAAATATCTTAAACTAAAATTTGCTCATGTACTGACTGCTCCGACTGCTCTATACATAATCGTAGTTATTGTTGTTTTAAATATCAATATTATTATAAAGTTTTAGTGGAGGAAGGATTTTTTGCATAGAGAAGCTTATTCGAGGGGCTTGGAGGACAAGTAAGATAAGAGCAGCATAGTCAAAAAATGAAATCTGAATGATTTAAACTGAAATTTTAGTCTTTTAATCATTTCGTCGCCCCTCTGACATAAGAGCGCATCTCGATTTCCACGTGAGCTCTTCTTTGCATTAAGATCCGTGCTTTCTAGGGTTCATACGGGAATCGAGATACGCCTTTATGCCAGACACTGAGACAAAACCACATTGGATCTAGAGTCCAGACTCTTAAAAACATCGACAAGAAAAAATACTCGTGATTCAATCAGATTTAAGCTAAAATCAAGAACCAAGCCTCTTACTTTGAGCCAACTTCCTTTTGATTTAAGCTTAAATCTGATTGAATCAAGAGTCCTTTTTATTGTCAATGTTTTTAAGAGTCTGGACTCTAGATCCAATATGTTTTTTTTTCCAGTGCAGGAGCGACGATTATTGAGATCCAAGGATTCAAAAGAGTCTATCTTTCGACCTTTTACCGAAAAACTCACTTTGTTTTCCTTACCTCCTCTGCTACTTTTAATGTGTGAAAAAGTGTGAATCAACCATTCAATCGATGCATGCTCGTAATAAAATACGAATTGAAACTTGAATGTGAGACCTTTTGTCCCGAGTTTTGCTGGGTAGCAATAGGTTCCTCTGAACTGTAATTCGATCTGGGAAAATGCAAATAGTGGTTCTTTTGCGTTTTCCGACTTTCTTCAAAAGTAACTTACGGTCACCGAATTCCACTCGTGGAAATTTCAACTTGAATATGAATACTTAAAATAACTTACCGTTAGGGTCACTTCCACAAACTTACATGAACGAAATACATCGTTAAAACTCAGAGAGTTATCTTCTTCGAACGTTATTTTTGTCATGAGGGTTATTCTTGCAACCATCTCCCCTATTGAAGCTATTGTTAGATAATCAGCTGCGATTAATACTTTACTTTTGGTCCTTTAAGTACTAATATCATAAGAGCATGCCAGAATCTCCATAATCCGTCGTTATAGCTTTTTCAGGACATTCTAGAAGTTGATAAAGATGAGCATGAATGATGTTAAAGTACTGTCGATGAGGCCGTGTTGAGCTCTCTGAAAAAAAGTATCAACAAAATAGGGAGTTAGGGATTGAAATCTAACATTACATTTAAAGGAGCATGATAGCCACTTCAAAATGTGCTCATTTTAATGTGTATTTTTATATTTCTTTTGCTTTTTACTTTGTGAACACTTCATTGTATAAAAATTACAATTGTAGTTGTGAATAGTTCAGATACTCGTTATGTTGCTTTTGCGTGTAAGATACCGTTTTTTTTTCTCAGGTTCCCATGATTAACAATCATCCATATACTGTATAATAGCTGCTAAATTGAACATTTTTAAATGCTCGTTGTTATGAAGGTGATAACTAAGCGGTACATTTTCTCACTTTAATATCCATTCCCGATACATTTGTCAGAGCGCTATGCTGTATCGCAACTAAATTTAATTTATCTCATTAATGAAGCTTAAATTTCAAGTCAGACTGATAAAAAAAGGCAACATTGGCCGATTGTTAATCTTATGGCGGGACAAAACACACAGTAGGAAGCGCATTCGGTCTATGTATATGCTTGCAGCCATGTTAACAGTGCTGACAAACTTATAAATCAAAATTATGCACCAGCCCAAGTTTTTTTCTCTCTTTTCCTCCTCTATTCTACCCCACCTCTCTTCCTCTCATTCATTTCCCTCTCGCTATCGCTCTGTGCTCTGATTTGGTTCTCTGCTCTATTCGCACGAAGTTCTGTTCACTTTAGTTTTATTTTTTAATTTTAATTTTTTCCCCGTTTTACTTAAATTCACAGCATATCGGTTCTCCATAGCGCCGATGCCTTCAACCCCCCTCCGCCCCCCACAGTTCAAGCACGACCCCCCTCTTCGCGACCACTTTACCCCCTACCTGGCCTTTTGATTTATGTATGAGACACGCTTGCCTACATAAAACCTGAGAATTAACAAATCATTATACTCGGCATTATTTATTACTTCATTTGAGTCTGCATCGTTCGTCTGTACATCTCATTCTTTCTCCGGCTAGCCCTTTCCAAATTTTTTCCCGTTGAGGAATTTAGATTTTTAAACCGTGATTTTGCCTGCTCGAAATATCACCCAAGTTTTTGATGGCATAGCCCTTTGGGGCGGCCTCTTTGCAATTATATGCTATGTAAATGCCGGAGACTTCCACTTTTAGAAACTTTGTTTTTACATACACACGTAAGAGCTGCTTTCACAAAAGCTTGCAGGCGCTTTGCAATACCTAACCACCTCAGTCATCTATCCTCAAAAATATTTATTTTTGAGGGAATTTATGAATATTTTTACTTGCAATTTTCAGGTACTTTAGATGAAATTGCGAACAAAATTATATAAAAATTTGAAAGGAAAATATTCATAAGTTTACCAGAAAATTCGTGTTTTATCCAAGGAAATTTGGCAACGCCTGAAGGTTCGTACGAAGTTTTTCCTTAACATACTTTGGGAAAAAAAAACACATTAGATCGAGAGTCCAGACTCTTGAAAACATTGACAAGAAAAAGGACTCTTGATTCAGACAGATTTAAGCTTGAATCGAAAGGGAATCCGCTCAAATTAAGAGGCTTGGTTCTTGATTTAAGCTTAAATCTGATTGAATCAAGAGTATTTTTTCTTGTCGATGTTTTTAAGAGTCTGGACTCTAGATCCAATGTGTTTTTTTCCAGTGTGGCAGCATTGATATTACGATTCTACGTACTCTATGTTTCTGCTAAACACGGCCCGATTTAAACAGTGCAATTTTAGTCTAAGCATGCGACTTTTGAAAAATTAGCAGAGTCTTGGCAACATTTTAGTGTCTTTTTGCATTCAAGTTTTCTTCTGATTAGTAACTATTGAATATATCGAAAGCAACCCTTGCCCGCGAACCCGAGCCGAGGTTCCAGCCCTCGCAACCTTACGCGCAGCGCGTTTCCTTTTATTTCCCAGGTAATGCCTTCAAAATTAATGCGCCACCCCCTCGCGGCTCCCTCCCTAATTTAACGCGGAGGATCGGGAAACAAAAGGAAATGGAAAATTGGAAAAGGAGCCCCGGCTCCCGGCGTCTCGCTCGAGTTTTACATCTCTCACGCGCGATTCCTTTTTTAAATTAAGAAAAAAGTCAAAATAGGATTGGTTAGGTCGGATTCTTGGGAGGCCATAAATTACCGGTTACGAATGGCGGGGTCTGTATCGCTAGCATCCACGCACCTCCCTCCCCGCGCGCGGGGCGAGGGGGATTGCGCCAGGGGTTGATAAATTGCACCACCCCACCCACCCATGTTTGCGCCTACCTTAATATTCTTCCCTCTGTGCCACTGCCATGCCCGCTTGACTCACCCCCGTCCCGCCACCGCCCTCGCAGCCTCCGCTCCTGTTCTTTTCTTTAAGTAGCCTCATGAATTATGGAACTGCGAGTGTGTGTGTGTCCCTAAAACTTTTAAAATATATTGCAGTTATGGTCAAATAATATCCTCGCCACGTAGCCGCGCCGCGCGATGCCAAAACTATCGCTTTCTTTCTTTTTAATGACCGGTGAAATGACCGGCGGGCTCATTGTTGGAATTGATAGACAAAGTGATAGACAAAGGAGACATAGAGAACATCCCGCGAACTGATTGTTGAAATTTATAGACAAAGCTATAGTCAAAGAAGACATGGGGAATATGGAGCGATCCTATTGGTTGAAATGGAAGGTTCTTATAGACTATTAGCCGTTCTGGGCGCGCTTCGCGCGCCCGGCACGTCTACCCGGGGGGCTGCCCCCTCCTGGACCCCCGGTCACTCGCTCCGCGAGTGACATTCGGTCGATTTTGTTTTATTTGATATTATTAATAAAATAATCGAAATTTTTGAAAAACAGTAAAAGCTGTATTAAAACATTTAAAAATTTATTTTTGAGAAACTCACGCTTTCACTAATTTGACCAAATTATTTGATCAAATTATTTGACCTAATTATTTGATCAAATTATTTGACCTAATTATTTGACCAAATTATTCGACCAAATTATTCGACCAAATTATTTGACCAAATTATTTGACCAAATTATTTGACCAAATTATTTGATCCAATTATTTGACCAAATTATTTGACCAAATTATTTGATCAAATTATTTGACCAAATTATTTGATCGAATTATTTGACCAAAAAAATTCACCAAATTAGTGAAAGCGTGAGTTTTTTTTTTTTTTTTTTTTTTTTATAAAAAAAACGTTTCTTGATTTTATAGAAAAAAAAGTTCGGTTTCTTGATTTTATATTACAGACTATGGCGAGGCGATCTTGTTGATTGTGCATGAAGTTTGCCTGAAACTTAAACAAGAAACGATCGCAATCTCGTTGATGACCTCTCCACAAGTACCAATCCATCAAATAACGGTCTTTGTACAAATTAGTTTAAGTTTGTCCTGTTTTCATAATTCTATACGAAGTTTCCTTTGAAGTTCGTTCTATGGCAAGTAATGGAAAAATGCCAAGTAGTTAGGAGCCGGGTATTCCGAGTAATTAATTTGGAAAAAGGCCCCCGCCTGAATTACACGGGAGGTGCGCCCGTCAGGTGTCAAGTCAGTGATGGTAACGTAAGCCGCGTGAATGAAGCGCTCTCACATGGTATGAAACTGCTCTTGAAAACTATAATTGAATCGGAAGATTTATTCCCGCTTAATATCCAGATTGCTCCCCGATAAGCTTCGCGCAGTGTTGCCGGACCCTTAATTAAAAACGGATGCTAACGGCAGAATCTCGTTTTTTAACGCGCTAGAATGCAACGTCCTTCTGGTGGCTCAAGTACCCCGAACGAAGTTGCCAACATGTGGAAACACATGAAACTGCTACCTAATATTAGGTTAACCATTATTGCATAGCGTGCGCTGAGAAAAAAATGAATAATTTGAACGACAGTGATATCAAGTATAGTAATCTACCAACAGATTCTATGGTAGTAAATAACGTAAGTCAAATCTTATTCTCCAAAAGTATGATACATTTTACCCGATGTCTTTACCCCACGGTATCACTGTGTCAAAAATCAAGTAGACTTATGATAGAATTTACCATACTTCTGGTATAATTCGTCAAACTTTTTTCCAGTGGTGCATGTAATTAGCAAATGGTTTTTGACTTCAGTCATCAATGACACCAGGTTGTATTGAAGTAACGATTTTTTTTAGGGGGGACGGGGGTCTGATCTCCAAAGTTCCAAAACATTAAAGTAGAAACTCCGGGCTCCTCCAAATTTGTAATAATAATGTACATAAATTTATTCCTCAAAAATAGGTGATTAATATTTGCAAATAGGGGTAGTTACATGTAAATGGAGCATAATGACTGGATGTTTCGAAGAAGTCGATTGTGCTTGCTAAAGAAACGAATTTTATCACACGAATTATCGAATTAAATTCCTTCGAATACTTACTACTTAATAAAAATCGATTATTGTACTTTAATGAAGCAAGCTCAATAAACAACCCTAAAAACACTCGATGGTGGGTTAAAGCTATTTGAAAATGGTAACATATTGGCGTTCCTGCCAGAATTCTAAGTATTATTGCACCTTCAGTGTCCCATATATGCAGCACAGATATCCTTGGAGTAGAAAAAGCTGCATTCCAGGAGTCTTTATCCAATATTAAATGATGCTTTTTAAGAGACACGCACGTCCCAAAATATATTTTGTGAACAAATATCTACCTTCAAAGTTCATTTTTTGGGTCACAGTTTTCAACTCCAGAGCTCTATAATGCCTCGTGGCACAGTCAAATGTTCAATTTTAAGCGCGATTTTTTCCGAAATCACAAAAATATCACCTCTACTTGATTTACCAATACTGATACCTCTCAATTGCTAAGATATCGGAATTCATCGATTTTTGCACCGCTTGGCACGGCTGCAAGGCAACCCGGAACGCGTGAAGCTAGATCGCAGGACTGTGTTTAATTAACCCGACCAAACACTGATTCAGTGTTGTAAAACGGCTGCAATTCTCATCAAAAAATCGTCTGAAATATGCATGGACGATAAAAACTGGCAATGGCGGTGAGAATGTAATTAAAAACACACTAAGCTGTGTATGCTGCGTTGAAGGAGTGGGTGCCGTGTGCCGTAAGGATAGGTTAACAATGCATGACTTTTATCGCGTCAAGGTCGACTCACCGGGGTGCTAGGGCCGCCCCTCTCCGAGAGAAAAATGGCCCCTAAGAAGTTGAGACGAAGGAGGAACTTTTTATACGGCTTGTTAATCGAGCTTTAAACCAAGGGTTAGGAATTATCTGGATCCACACTTATTGCTGCAATTGCTCCGACAATGAGGAAGATAATGGAATACACCTCTCTTTAAAATATTGCGACAATATAATATTTTCAGGAGATCCAGATGTTTCAGAACTATAAACTCTGTTGACAAAAATAGCTATGAATTCAAATTTATTAAACATATTATCAACTTTGCAACATCAGTCCGGTTTATTTTGACTGTACACGAAAAAAATAGGTAGGGGTTAAGTCCCAACTGATGGATGATGTGGACGTGTCCAATCAACTAATCAGGACCGAAAATTAAAAAGAAAGTCTAAACATTGATACTCAATATTTTTTACGATGTAAACCCTTACAGGAATTCTCTTCATCTGATGTAGAGGGAGGCATATTACACAAAAATCAAGGAACAGTTGGATGAATCTACTTAGAAGCTCACATATTTCCGAGCTCTCCGACACCCAGATCAAAACTCAAGCGTTTTAACCCTAGTCTGCTTGAGTGGGGTCAGATTGACCCCACGGGAGTCTCAACTCTTTGCCATTTCTCGTGGTATGCACGAATTTTTTTGTCCTTAACAAATAGCTCTACAAAAACATCAAGGAACACGATTTTGAAGGAAATAAAAAAAAAAAAATGTGCATGAGAGATCAAAAATTCACGAGTACCCTAAAAAGCCTGAGCGGGTCAGATATCTTATACATATATTTTACCATTTAGCATCACAAAGCTTACTTTGAAGGTGTATTCATTTTTCTCTTTTAATTTTTTCAGAACTTATAAACAAGCACAATTTTTCAGATTTTTTTCGTTTTCAGTATTTAGTAGCCTATGATTTTTTTCTCATGCTGAGAACAACATGCAACATGTGTATGATAAATGGTTGCATACCTGCGCCGTGTTTTCTAAACTTAGATATGCTTATGGTAAGGCTGTAAGGTTAGTGCACTGATATTAACTAAAAACATGAAAAAACATTGCTAACTATTAATTTTCAGCTGGGTTCAAATTGCCCGCTCAGCTTCTCGTGGTTCAGAGGCTCAGGCAGACTAGAGTTTAAAGCAGTTGAAGCGACAGGGTCCCGGCTGAAAATATGTATCAGGAAAACGATGGTGAAAGTGCTACTTTATGATCTCCGCTCCTTTTTTCTTCTTTTTTTTTAAGGAGACCGAACTAACATAATGGCTTTAAATGCGCAAAAAATATTCTTGAGAGAGAGAAGAAAAATCCCCGAAGATTTAAGAAAATAACGTATGTTTTCTATGTAACAAATAAGTATGACAGGGAGTCTGCAACGTTACAAACCGACATAAGCATTTCTGCAGTTTCACCATCGAAAAGTCAGTGTTAAGTCAACAGAATGGACCCAATTCATGGAACCGATTTTGCAATAGCCTCCTAATAGGAACAAGAATAGAGGAGGAAATATCCATTGTCACAAGTTTTGTTTACAAATATCCTCTCGGGGCCCATCGAATTTTTCGACGCGAGCCAGCTAATTCGGATTCCAGTCAATTTATGGTAAGACCTCAGAGACGCTCTGATACTGCATGCTCAAAATAAAATATTTAAGGAATTTTCCGCGGTCACTAATTAAGATTTAAGTGTCATTTACAGTGGCGTGGCGGGCTTTGCGATAGATCGATTGATCCACCATTCGAACCTATGGAAACGGATCGATAAACAATCGATTTTTCACCCCAGCTTTATGGAGAAATATCGATGATCGATCATTCATGCCTCGCATCTGGTCGTTACAACATGAACTCTCTGGATGGAACCCAGCAATTATGTGGTGTTGAAAGAGGTGAGAGCCGATTGGCTGAAAGTAAAAACGCCCGCACAGGATGGAAGAGGCGAGACACATAGTAAAGTTCAGTTAAAAACCAAACAACAAATTTTGAGCGTGTTTCAAGCGCGTCACTATAATAAATGTTGCGGGCTTACATTAGGATAAAATAATTTGATATCTTCACAAGTGGCGTTATGACTTCATCACGTGTCTAAAAACATTTTTTTCTCATCGATGATCGGTGTCTTCGACGAAACCACAAAACGAAATATTTCTCTGAACTTTTTATGCAGAAAGTGTTGATATTTAGATTCATGTTAGTTGTCAGGTGAATCGTGGGATTTACATCGATTTAAGCGCTTCGGGGTGCAGTATTATTACTGTCGACGAGAACATGTCCATACATACACAATCGAGCTGTTACATTTGATTAAGTAAGCATTGTCTTCTGAAATTCTTTAAAGAATCAGCAGCCGAACATAGTTAGGCCAATTTCGGCTCAATCCATCCAAATTTTTTTCAAAAAAAGCTTGCATTGTTGTCAATCGCACAACAGAAAATGTCTTCTGGTGCGCATGTCGACGGTGAAATTACAATTTTTTTTTTTTTATTTTTTACTAGATCAAATATCCCACAAGGGATAATCCTGCGTTTCAGTCCTGTCCCCCTCGGTCCCTACTGAGGAACCAGCCCAATGCAACCATTGTTTAAGACCATAAAACTCGGGTCGCCTGGCCGGGTTTCAAAATCTCCGATCCTATTTCACTTTTTAAAGGAGATCGAACCAACATCATGGCTTGAAGTTTCCATCGAATATTCTGCATGAAGAAAAGAAAAATCAGTGAAAAGTCTTCATATGCAGACTTCCTGCCATACTTTATTTCTACGTGGAATACTATTGAATATAATTTTTTTAAAAATTTCACTGATTCCACTGAAAAAAAAAACATCTCGGTGTATTTACTAAAAAAAGGGTAAAATTACCAAGAATTCAGGGTTCTATTTGATCCCAGTTATTTCTTGGTAAAATTACAATTTATGGAATTGGTAATTTAACCGAGAAATTTCGGTAAAATTATTGCACTTTCTCGGTAATTTTACTGGACCTTGGTAAAGCGCCAATATTTTTTATCGACTGTGGTAGAATTATTGAGATAAAATGGCAAAGTTACCGGGAATTGATTACCAATAAAAGTGGTATTCTTACCTGAAAAAAGCAGTAAAAATACCGGTGTTTAGGTAAGCTTACCAGTCTGTCTTGGTAAAATTACCAATAATTGGTAAAAAAAGTGAAATGGTAAAGGTACCAACCGACCTTGGTAAAAACGCCGACAATTTTTTTTCAGTGAACGCCGCAAACCAAGATACGCATTTCTGCAATTGCATCAGTGAATGTGTGCACTGGATGTAAAAAAAACAACTATCAAGAAAAGAGTGCAAAACATCAGTAAAAGCAAACTTAAAGGACACCGCGCTCGGCAATCGGCAGTAACGCGACGGAGATGTGAAATTAAGTATTTTGATCGGCATTTTGTTCCACGGAGGGAACGGAACAATGGTCGCGAAGGGCTTAGGAATGATGAATGGGCCACGGGAATGAAGGATGAGGGTTGAAGGGTAGAACTGCCCGCCAGTTGCCATGGCGACCGAAGACCAGTCGGGCAGCCTCATCCCTCTGGATCCGCGCTGCCGAATAAAAATGCACCCTGCCTACCCTGCTACCTCCTCACCCCTACTTCGAGATTCGGTTCTGCCGGATCCAACATGGTTGCAAGGGTCTTCAGCAAGGAGATGGGAGTGCTAGTGCCTATCCTTTCTCTGTCAACTCGTTGTTTCTCTGTTGTAAGGCGTATTTCATTTTCGCATGAGCCCAGGGGGCCGATTATTGAAATTTATAGACAAAGCTATAGACAAAGAAGACGCAAGGAGTATAGAGCGATCCTATCGGTTGAAATGGGTGGTTCTTACAGACTAAGAGGGTAAATGATGGACCAACTATCGGGTCTCTCGTGGGTTGCCGTTAGTTAGTCTATTACCTACGTTCTTTGTCGATTGCAACCACCCGTTTCCCCCAATGGGATCTTTCCATATCGTTTTTATCTCCTTTATCTATTGCTTTGTCTATCAAATTCAATAATCAGCCCGCAGGGAGCATTGGCACATGAGTAAAATAGGGCTCAATGAAAGTAGAGATACGTCCATACCGTCACCTTCCCGATGTAAGGGTATACCTCCATTTCCACTGAGCCCTGAAAAGCATAGAGTTAAACGGAGAACAGGGCTCACCTGGTAATGGAGATACGCCCTTACGTGAGAGGAGCGACAAAATCTGACCTATTGTAATAAATGTTTTTTTACCCGTATATTAATTGGACGTTTTAACCAGTCAGTCTAACTACATCCTACTTTATTTAATTTCCTGGCGCGTTTTATTTTTTAAAAGAAAATTAACTACATTTTAACTTGGAACTTTGTGAGTTGCACTCGCGTTTATAAACGCGGAACCAACAAGACAGGTAGAAAGGAACTAAGCCACATTAGCTTTTGCCAAATTCAGTTGGGTGATTTCATTTTTTACAGGAAATCTTTGTGCGGATTCCTTTGAAAATTTTAAGGCGTTTGCTTCGCACTATGCAGAAAAATCACTGAGATTTTCACAAAAATCCGCACAACCATTTTTCTGTAAAAAATTAAATTACCTAATTAAATTTGGCAATAGCTGATGTGGCTTGGTTCCTCACTGCTTAACGCCGTCCATAAAAAACTACCCCAAACTCAACTTTCATAGTTTACATAGAGGAAATGGCACTAAAAAAATGACAGAAGTCGTTTTATAAATTCATAAAATTGACTTTTTCACGTTGTATACTCATAGCATGGTCAATTTAATTTTTTGGGTTTTTGGTTTGTGTCACCCAAATCGTCGTCTGTCAGTAATTATCAAGTCAACTAATATCCCACGGAGATGTTCCTTTCAGTCACCAGAAAAAGCAATGACAAGAAAAGCAGGGAGCAAGGGATGACGTATCGTAATAAAAATCATTCGAATTGCTGAGGGTCGCGGTTTTATTAGCAGATTGCAAGCGGAGAAGTGACTGAAAACAAGGAAGAAGAAGAAACGGCGGCATCCGTAATTGAATGTAACGATTATTTGAAACGCACTGCACACTACACAGTACCAAACTCCTTGTTACACCGCTTTCCATACCGGGTCAATTTTTACCCTTTCAAGCGGGCATGGAGAATTAGTCAAAGATTGCCATACTAGGCGTTATTCGCGTTTAGGTCGGGGTTGTGAGGCCGAGTTTTTCGGGAAAACTGACAGCGGGGAAAGGGAAAACAGTTGAGTAGGTGTTACTATGACGGCAAGCACCGGAATGCACGCTTCTTTATTGGCAACCTGTGGGGCTAATAGAATTACCGCGAGTCATTTTACCGGCGTTGGATGGGGAGGAAACTACCCCTTTTCCACTGATACGTACTTGCCGGAAATTACTACCCCCTGGACACTACCATGCTTTTCCAGCCTCGAGATCGCAGTAACATCACGGTTGTAAATACTAATCATATTTAAATTGTCTCACATACTTTTGTGGTTCCTGCCCTTTTACAAAGCCCTCCTCATTGACCTCAACGTAGTTATTATTAATTTAATAATCCTGAATTTTTTCAGTAGATCTGATGGAAATAAATAATTTTAAGAGGTTTTACAGTTAGCTCTCTCGTAATGATCCAAGCATTTGCTCCTAATTTCTGAATATTTAAGTTGCATGATATTGGCTGAATTTCAAACGCTAACTCATGAACTGAAACTTATAGATGTATTTTTACTTGTGTTTTTATTTACTGACAAAAAAAAATCCAAAAGAGTGTCATATCATAATTTTGAAACCGTTTATGATACGTTACTCGAGACTGGATCGCCAAGGCGTTCATGAAAAATGTGCTTTGAATGCAATTTTTTTTTTTTTATTTATTGTGTATGATTGATAAGGTTCATGTGTGATGATGTTTAAACGTGTATGATTGATAAGGTTCATGCGTGATGATGTTTAAAGAATAAAATCAAAGTAAATACTGTAAGACATTGTGTTGGAGTTTTTGTATAGCCAACGTACGTTAAAATTTCAGAGAAAAGCTGAAAATCTCAATACAGAGGGAAAAAGCTCATATGAGCACAATTTTCCCCCAAAGAGATATGCTGTTTGGTATTACTGCCTCTGTATTGAGATTTTCAGCTTTATGTTGAATTTTTAACGCACGTTGGCTAAAAGCTCCAACATACTGTCTTACGACCCGTGCGTCTACCGCAATCAGTTTGTGTAAATACTGTATTGAAAATTTTAAACGAGAACGATCAAGAAAAAAAAAATTAATCGTGAACGAAATCCGAATCTTTGACTTTAAAAAGCGTAGATATTCTCCGTCCAACCAGCATTTCGCCATTGTAAAAATCCCAATCTAACAAGTTTTTGGCGAACCGTATCCCAAATTCAGCAACTGTGCGTCGACGGCGCAAATTTTTCCAAGGAAATTTCACTACTAATGGCGCGCCGCGTGGCACCAGCAACGAAAAAAAATGAAAAACTACCTCCTTAAAACCTACTACATGCTCAGGATCAGGGTTCTGTCCTGCAACCAGGAGAAAAATTACCTTTCATCGGTGAATTATTATTCGAGCGGCAATGTCCAATGAGCAGCCGCCTTGTAATTTGACTTTACTTTGTCCAACATCTTTGCGGGACCCCAAAATGGTAACGTGTGCTGAGCCAGCATATACTTATTTTGGCATTCGTTTAATTACGACTGATGAAGTTCCTGGAATGTGATATTGAGTCTCGTATAAATAATCTGGTATTTCAGACGCCAGACCACATTAAAAACCGACATCTTTGCGAGAATTTATTATTTTTGTTTCAGCTCTTATGAGGAGCAATAAAAATAACTTAGTGAATCGGTCATCAGGGTGGAGTTTATTATTGAAATCTCTATTTGGAATGAATTAAAAAAATGATACTAGATTCGAAATATTTTAGTTTAATTCGATTCTGTTTTTCTTCTGAAAGGTTAATCTTATGAGTGTGGGTGCGTGTGCGTCCCTTAGAAGCCGTTATTCTAGGTATGTGCCGTCACAATTGCAGCGAAAAACTGAGAATAATTACTGAAAAGCACAGATATGAGGTAGTGGACTACATCGTGCTGAAATCTCAATGGTAATTAAGACCATGCCAAAATTAATATAGTGAAAATAAATAAAAATAATAAAACGGTAACCGAACTAAAAGATTGAATTTTCTATTTTAAAAGTCAAAGTTCGTCAATTAATCAACTTCTTCGTGCCCCCAGAATCTCTGTAGAGATGAGAGCTTTCAGCCTTTGCAATCTAAAAATCCAAGCACGGTCAAGTCGTTGTGTCTCTATGAAAAATTAGTGGGATTCTTTGACCAAGATAATTAATTCATGATGTGTGTACAGTTATGTTGATTTGGACGAATATATCTTGAAAAATTTAAAATAAAAGTGAAATGCGTTGCACATAACATATAGAATACACGTGGAAAATAAATTTCTATCAAATGCATCCATACCTCATTCAATAACTTACTTTAGAACACTCCAAAAGCGAGTAGAAAGTTGAAAGGGTCGATCATTTTTCTAATTATCTTCGAAGACGAAAAGACTGTTTTAATTAAAAAAAATACCGAAATCACAAGGTCTTTGATGCAATGTTCCCTCACAAAACACATTTAATAGTTGAATGATTTTTCAGTAAGTACCAAATCAAAATACAACGGACATAACGATCGTCACATAAGCATGGAAATCTATTTGTTTAGATTATAAAAAAATCACACTCACAACATAACACAAAACTCCGAAAAATAAGTATCTAGTCCCAAACAGCACACAAAATCGAATGAGCCCAACATGCCTTTTTGCAAATAAAGACACCAGTCCGAATCATGCAAAAATGAAAAGGCCCAATGGTAACAGAGGGGGACCGAAGCAAGTTTGCCAAATTCGTCATGAAATAGCAGAATCCGGAGACCTCAATGCATAGTGCTCCCAGATTATAGATCGATAAAAGGCTAGTGTAGAAACGGCGATTTGATAACAAGAGGTGTTTCTAACGGTGCATTGAAGAGGGGCTCGTTCACCTTGCCATGTTTAGGGAAGCGATCCCGACTTGCTATTGTGATAACGGCCTTGATCAACCTTGACCATGCGCACAATGAGGGGACCCCCTTTATCACCCCACTAACAACAACAAAACCAAAAAAACCCCCCCCCTCACAACCCCAAACTTCATGGCGTACCTCTATCTAACCAATTTAAACTCACCCCCTCCTAAATATTTAACCTTTCCAACCCCTCCACCCCCCCCCCAACCAAACCCCCATTTAAAATACCACTCAAAACATCACCCCAACACATCTTCCTATTTCCCCAATAAACTCAAACCACCTTTCTAAAATAAACCCCCCCCCCTCTTACCCCTTCCTTCAATATTAACAAATTTCAAAATTATTATTATCCAAAATTAAATCAAATACTTTATTTTTTTACCCCCCCTCCCCCTCCTTCCCCCCAAGAGAGACCTCTCTACATACCCTACTTCCACATTCCCCCACCCCACGCACACCCACCTCTCCATCGCAATACCCCACCCTAACCCCCACCCTCACTCCCCCTCGCCCTCATCAACCCCTCCACACCGTGCCACCCATCAACCAATCCAGACACTAAGTGAAGTCCTCTCCCAACCTCAGTCCATCACTCCACCACCCCTTCCTCCCCATTAAGACCCCACCCCCCCCCACACCAACCCACACCACCAAACCTGTCCAACCCCAAACTACACACTATTCTCACCACATCCTATACCACCCAATTACTATAAAACAAACCATACTCACCAAATAAAACCAAAATTCACCTAATCCCCAAACCCCATCCCCACATACACAAAAACCCCCACCTCAAACCAATCCCTTCCCAATTCCAATTATAACCTTTAAAAAAATCTTCATACATATCCCATAACAACATTTCATTTACCACAATTTTATGACACAATTAAATCTATTATTGCCTACTAAAAAAAAATATTTTTAAATCAACCCCCACAACTAAAAGCCACCAATCAAATAATAATTCACCTAATTCGTCTATTCCAACATCTCATATTGTTCTTTGAGTTGAGGACTTTTTTGGTGAAAGGGCATATCGACGGTGAAACTACCAAACCACGTATCTCGGTTTGCGACGTCGCAGACTTCCTGTCATACTTTATTTTTTAATTGGAAAATACTACCGAACACCCACAGTCTGGAAATTCTCTCGTGAAATTTTCTCTTTGTGCGGAGAAGAAAAAGAATTTCGTGTGAAAAATTTCAAGGAATGATATTTGATTTTGGTCTACTTCAAAAAAAATTGAAAATGGTGAGCGTAGATTTTGTTAAACTTAACACCGCAAACGAGATACGTGGTGTGGTAGTGTCACCGTCGATATGCGGCTTGCAATGCTGCTAAGATTGTGCATTTTTTATTGCGTTTGCGGCAGATGAAATTCATTCACAGTCGACTTACTTCTTTACAATAGTAAGGAAAAACTCGGAGTAGAATCAGGGAAAAATTCATAACAGAGCTGTTGGATGAATTTTCCTCATTCATTCGACCAAATGTGTCAAATTATCCATGAGATTGTTCCGGGAATCTATCAGTACTAAAATAAAACAACTTTGGAAAGTTTAGAATTTTTTAATTGACTTGCACTCTCATTTTTTTTTTTTTTTTTTTTTTTTTTTTTTTTTTTTTTTTTTTTAAACGCATCAGTTTTGCTTTGATTCACTTCACATTGAATATCCACTTTCCTCTAATTTTTTCTCTCTAGTTAGGGAGGGTAACTTTTTCATTACAGGCTTAAAGTACGTATAATGCTCATCTTCTAAAACACTACATTCACAGGTAAGTAAAATTCTCCACTGGCAGTTAAAAATTGCATTTATGTGCTTCCAAAAGTTCGTGCAGAGTTCTGGGTTACCGTTTCATCTGAAAGAATCCCCTCTTACTTAAATAACAGTTTAAAATAAAGAAGCAAATGTGGCAATAATATGCAAGTTAGGTCGGGTAAATCAATCATAGCTTTTGATAAGCATGACTGCAGTTTTTCACAGTGTAACACTGAAATCATGAAAAACTTATTAAAATGTTATTTTTTCATATAAGTAAGGAATAAAAATTCATAAACAATTGGAAATGATAAAAGTTGAAATGAAAATACGGGGGTTGTAATTGCATCATCGATGACAAAGGCATGAATAGGTCTGAATTCAATCCTTCGCCGCCAGAGCACATAAAACACAAGTGCAATTCTGGCACACATTCATACATTTGGATCCTGGCCGTCCTTCAGTTATTATTTTCGGCCCTTGTGATAATGCCTACGGCAGGGCGCTAACTCATTGAAACTAAGCCCAATTTGTTCGTTTTCAAGAACGAGCCTTCATCGGAGGCTGCGTTTTGGCGCCAAGTGGCGAGAAACGGGCAGGACAACAGTCCAGATCTACGGCGACCTTTGATCTCTTTAACAGCAAGTTTAAGCCCCTTTCGGGCGAAACCTCTCCTCTTGCGACGATGCCAACTCAATTTGATTGCAATTCACGGAGAATCTCCTACAATTGAATATGAAACGTCAAACTTACAAGAAATTTGACAACTGCGAGAGTCCATATTCACCATCGGCATATTTGTGAACTCCCCGATTCACCTTAATTTTGGAAATTGGGTAGCTTGCATGCTTTGTGCTTGCTTTGTACGAATAGTCCGGCGGTTGAAAGCTGTCCATGCAGCTTGGAAGGAGCTGTTTTGGCAGTTAAAATTCTAACCGTATAAAACACATGACTAATTTTGAGTTCTCGCCAAGGGCCATAAAATAAATGAAATGTAGTGGTCGTTTATTTCAATTATCATTTTTAAAACTGGGAATTGGAATCCTGGAACAATTTCGGTGCCGTGTCCCTTTCTACACCAGAGAGGAGGCATTTTGCAAGCTTTTGTCGGGCATTGATTTTTTAATTAATTCTGAGCTGAAATTTCAACTCATCGAAGGCTCATAGTGCGGTCGCTTAGCTCAAAAATGCACGATGATACGCGGTTTCCGGCTACCAACGTGATTTTGGTCTTAAAATGACCGTTAGACCCTCCTGATTCAGAAACCACCGGGAGCCACCCGCGCTCCCCCCGTTTTCCCCCCCTTTTGGCCGCCATTTTCCAAGATGGCGGCCAAAATCGGGTTTTTTCAAAATATCTCGAGAACGGCGGCAGATATCAAAAAAATTTCTTTGTTAAAAAAGATTCAGCGTGAAAAAGCGGTATGAATGAAGTACTCATACGTGAATAATATGAGAGAAGGGAGGGGGGAGGGGGAGGCCCGCCGCGCCGGCCGCTGCGCGCTCCTCTGCTCCTCAGCTGTCTTGCGAAAAACTCGCTGTTCCGGCGGGCGCGCGTCATCACCCGAGGCGTTGCGCCCTCTGGTAATCAAGCAATTAATAACTGTACACTTGAATCTTCCCGCCTTTTTACTTGCTGTGCTCTGGATAGGTTGGTAGATATAGAAAAATTTGACAGAAAATGGGTAAGTTTAATTCAGAAATAAACTTTTGCTAAACAATTTGAATACAAGTGGGAGGAAAATAAGTGCCTTATCGATCTATTTCTTTTTAATGGAAACCTAATTTGAAATTTGGTTCATTTTAGACTTTAGCGGTATCATTGGATGTAGGGTTCTAAGCGGCTCAGATTCAAATGACTTGGAAACTTGTGTAAACCTGTGCACCGCTAACGTAATTGATGGAGCTGTGTTGGTGCATACCTTAAATAAATCAAATGCTAAAACATTCTCCGACTTCTCCATAAAAGTTTTTCAGTCAGCAATTAAGCGCAAACTGCAGAGCTTTGACAGGGTTGATATTGTTTTCGACAGATATCCGCCTTTTATAGCTTAAAATCAGACACAAGAGAGAAAAGAGGGTCCGGAAGAGAAATTCTCGTAAAAGGTTCAACGCCTATACCGAAAAATTTTGGCCATTTCTTGCAAGTTGATCGTAACAAGACTCAGTTATTTCAATTACTCGCACAAAACATCAAATCTATGGAGACAATGGGTAAGATCGTCATTTGCACTGATGACATATATCGATCGTTTCAGCTGGAAATTTGGTTTCAAGCGCCGATATTTCACCGTGTTTCCACGAGGAGGCAGATACTAGACTTTTCATTCATATTAAGAATGCTGTTCGATCTGGTTATAAGTTTGTACTGCTCAGTACTGTGGATTCTGATGTCATCGTGATTGCAACTTCTATGTTCCAAACTTTGAAAGAATTCGGTTTGCAGGACCTGTTCGTAGAATATGGAGTTGGTAAAAATAGGAGTTTAATCCAAATTTCTAAATTAACATCGAAAATCTCGCCGGATATGCGCAACGCACTGACATTCTTCCATGCGTTTACAGGTTGTGACTCCGTATCGTCTTTCTACGGCGAAGGCAAGACGAAGGCGTGGAGTATCTGGAATAAATTGGAGAATGATTTAACTGGAACATTTTTGAGGCTTTCATCGTGTAACGAAATTTCTAATAATGATTTTGAAAAAATTCAGCTCTTCACTATTTTTATTTATGACTCGTCCAGCCAGGCAAAATCCGTCAATGAATGCAGGAGAGTCTTGTACACTCAAAAAAATCGATCGGTTGAGACATTCCTCCCACTGAGGAAGCATTGCGCCAGCATTTGCGGAGAGCAATGCTCCATACTCACATTTGGAAGCATTGCTTGGAGCTGAATCCAGTTGTTCCCGATGTGAAATCTTGGGGTTGGACAAGTAGAACTGAGACCACTGAGGGACTTGCCATCGTGCCACTGTGGACCACCCTATCAGAGGCTTCGAAAGAGTGCTACGAGCTAATATCTTGTGGATGTAAAACAATGTGTATAAAAAATTGCAAGTGCCAACGCTTTAATTTAAAGTGCACAGCACTTTGTTTATGTGATGGGCAATGCTCATAAAGGTTTGCATTTCCAACTTACTGGCCCGAAGCACTCTAATTTTGAATCCATCTTTCAAACAACCGCACTAATATCGTACTAGTTTATTGCAAAACTTAGGTCATGAATACCGAAAGAATTTATCCTCTCATGCCAAACATTTGGACTGCATTTTGCGATTTGGAACTATAAATTCTGGCTCTTCTTGAAAAACACGGATAAGCGTAGGGAAACTAATGGCACGTACGTTGGTTTTAAACCGGGCTAGAATTTATAGTTTCAAATTGCAAAATGTAGTCCATTTACTCTTCAGTCAAAAATGTATTTTATTAACATTTATTTGTATTTTATACTTCCTTTTATTTTAGTTTTTTTGCGAGACTGTTGCAATACACCCAACGAGTTAGACACCCAACCCGTTGGGTCTATTTAGTTAATTTCGTTTATTTTTGTAATAACAAAACTATAATTATACAAATTTAATTTTTGTCACGCTGATTTATTTCTACTTGGAGGCACCCTGATGTTTCTACGGAGAAGCAGAATTACGTACGTACTAACCTGTCAGGACTGACTCTAATTTCCTACCTGTTCGTGACTAATTTTGTATGTTCATTCATGACAGTTCATACTTAAATATTTATTTCTTATTAATTCTTTATATAAGGTGCTTTACCTACTTTGGTTTCAAATTTGTCTATATCTACCAACCTATCCAGAGCACAGCAAGTAAAAAGGCGGGAAGATTCAAGTGTACAGTTATTAATTGCTTGATTACCAGAGGGCGCAACGCCTCGGGTGATGACGCGCGCCCGCCGGAACAGCGAGTTTTTCGCAAGACAGCTGAGGAGCAGAGGAGCGCGCAGCGGCGCGGCGGGCCTCCCCCTCCCCCCTCCCTTCTCTCATATTATTCACGTATGAGTACTTCATTCATACCGCTTTTTCACGCTGAATCTTTTTTAACTAAGAAAATTTTTTGATATCTGCCGCCGTTCTCGAGATATTTTGAAAAAACCCGATTTTGGCCGCCATTTTCCAAGATGGCGGCCAAAAGGGGGGGAAAACGGGGGGAGCGCGGGTGGCTCCCGGTGGTTTCTGAATCAGGAGGGTCTAACGGTCATTTTAAGACCAAAATCACGTTGGTAGCCGGAAACCGCGTATCATCGTGCATTTTTGAGCTAAGCGACCGCACTATCATCTAAGACAGACATATTGCACAACACACCTTTTTCGTTCTCTGATTTCTCCATGCGTTAAACAGAGATATCCTAACACAGCAACGACTGTTTAAAAAAAAAAAAAAAAAAAAAAAAAACTTTTAAAGTTCAAAAAGACAATGCCCGTTTCAAGAAACTTTATTTGGGTATTTTTTGAAGTAAAATTTACTAGTTGTAAAATTTTAGTAAACAAGTGTAACAAGATCTCTCAAAATATCAACTGTAGTTGGATTAGATTTTGCAATAAGGAACCACTATCTCCGGTTCTTCCATAAAAGCACCTTCCTGCATGGAGAAACCAATCGTATATATGTTGTTTCTAAAATGAGCCCGAAATAGTGGTTCCTTTTTGCAAAATAATGTCCAGTTTTTCAACAGTAATTTTTTTTAAAGTATGTCAAAAAACCACAATGATATTTTAAGAGATGTTAACATTTTTTTCCTTAAATTTTTCCCCTCACAAATTTTACTTTAATAATTAGCCGAAAAGGGTTTCCTGATACAAACACGTTAGCAGTTTAACGATTGACGTGAGTATTCGTTTTCAGATCATCCCTTCCGAACCTCTCCAGTTCATGAAACTTCGCACAGAAGGAGAGTTTCTTTCAACCTCCCCCACCCTCCTGAAAAGAAGAAAAAGAAAAAAAACAGGGCGAAAAACGTGAAAGGAAGGTCGTCAGTGGTAGCGAATTGAGTGCGGTAATTGGGTCACACTGCGTTAAACACTCGACGTGCATTACAATTCTTGCGTCGGGAGGGCTAGCCCAATAAAGACGTCTGGTTTTTAAAACACCTAATTACCGTCTGGCTGTTTCACTTTCATCTTGCAACTTGCATTGCGCCCCACTCCGAAGACTCCGTCACCTCCACCTTTTTTCGCTCTCGAACCTCTTTCTCGTTACGAATAGTCTTGCTTTTCTTCTTCCTTTCTCCGAGTTGAATTTTATCTTTCTGAACTCCTGAAATTTCTATTCACACATAGTCGGTATACAGGCAAAAACATTTATGAAATATAACTCATTGGCTGTTCTGCCGTGCTAAAGATGAACGCCTTATAAGCCATCAGGCGTTGTCAAATTTCTCTCGACAAATCACAAATTTTCAGGGAAATTTGTGAATGCATCTTCTCCGATTTTCAGGAGATTTTGTTCTTAATTTAATGTAAATATCTGAAAATTTCAAGGAAAAATATGCATAAATTTCCTAAAAAATGCATGTTTTATTCGGGGAAATTTTCCAACTCTCGAATGTTTATACGGCGTTCTTCCTTAGAACGGCAGTGTTGTCATTGCTACTCACACACACACACGAGTCTACTGGGGTTGTCGTAATAAATCTACAATGGATCATATTCGATGGTGGTTTGATATATATATAATTTGGTTCAAAGCAATAGAACATATGAACCAAACAACCAACAAAAACCTCCAACAAAAATTCTAGGATTTACGTTGGAAAAGCCAAAATAAGGAAATTCCTAACAATTTCATTCACTCATTCATCAGGATCAAAAATCTATCGAAACAAACCCGTTCCCTCGAATCGTTCAATTGACTTTTGAAGCTTGTTGAACGAATCGATGTAGATACAAGCTCACCTGTTTGATGTATCAAATACAATCCAAATCCAAGTAAAGACTGTTAGACCTTTAGCAATACTTTCTTTGGGGTTATGATGACTAACGATGTTCCAGAGTAATTTGATGTCAAAAATTAGGGAAGTTATTTTTCGGTTGACTGAAGTGCATCTTCATCCTCTAAATTTCTCCCCAGACCGAGACATCGGGCCCGGAAACTCAATCGATAATGGTCTTCCAGTTACCCGCGTCCAACCGTCCATCCTTGAATTATATGATTTTAAACGTTTGGTCATATTTCTAAGAGAGTGTTTTTATTTTTGTCATATTTTTCTCCTTTCCTCGCTAAATACAATTTTTCCAGCGATAAATCTCGCGTCCCTCTTCCTCTCATCGTATCTTGGGAGACTCATTTTTCCTCCCCCAATCCACTTCTGGATTTCAGCACATAACCCTCACCAAATCTCCCACCCCATCCCTCTCCAAAATATCCTCCTCACGGCCGCACCCCCCTTAAAACGCCCCCTCCCCCCCTAAAACTTCCTGTTCCATACATTTCAGTCACAAACACTTGTTCCTTCGCGCCGCTACCACGCTGCCTGCCAAAATGGTTTCGAGCACGAAGTCTCCCTTGTAATCAACCCTCCGCACCGCGTTGGCCGTTTCGGAAGAATTATCAGCGATTTTCATAGAAAAAGCGTATAAAATGAACTGATTTTTACACCAAATTTAGCAATGCTACCTCTTGATCTCTGACGACCCCCTAGCCTATTCGAACAAGAAAAGATTTCGTGCCCATCTTTGCTCCCTTTTTGTTTTTATTTTTGATTTATTATAGGCAGCGTGTGCTCTGTTGCGTAGATTTATGAGGAACTTTTAAGTTTTTGCTTCAAAGATGCTCTACGGCCTCGCACAGAAGTAAATACACCACGGGCACGAATTTTATTTACCTCACATTGCCTGTCACTATTTTATAAGTTTTCAAGTTGAAATAAGTTTCAATTTGAAACATATTTTAGCATCAGAAGGCGAATAATGATTAAAAAAAAAAAAAAAAAAAAAAAAAAAAAAAAAAAAAAAAAAATCATCGAGAATCTCCATATACTTTACATTGTTATTTAGGGAGATTTATGACAATTTTAAACATAAGTATGGACAAATTGAACTAACCTCAATTGGACTGAGTTAAGCAGAAAGGAGCCAACCCACATTTTGGAAAAAATTGAGTTATGAGTGGTTTGGAACTCAACCACTGCTCTACTATCTATCGCCAAAAATTCAAAGTTTTTGTTGGAGCAAATTTTGCAAAAATTGAACTTGAAGTTTATCTTTTACATTGAGTCTTATGCAGGAGCCAAACTTTAAACCTTTTATTCTCGGTTCGATCCCGATGTGGCTTGGTTCCTTTCTGTTTAACTCCGTCCAATTCGTCTGCAATTTGAGCTTGGCCTCTGAATGTTCATTGTAAAAAAACGCTGATTTTTTTCCCAAAGCTCCCGCTGACAGGATTCTTTTTTGGCCTGAAGGCAAAAATCGCCTTCAACTCTCTATATGCAACATCGTGACAGTCGCGTTCGAATAGTTGCTGGTCTTTAAGATATCCATCCGTCAGTGCTGATTTTCGTGGTTTCTTATTATTGCCTTCCCATTTTAATCCCATTTTTGCAATATTATCGAATATCGATACAGCTGCGGAAAGAATTTTGGATGAAATATTCGGACTAAAAATATCGCCAATTTATGTATATTATAGTACGTATCGGTGGCGTGGCTTGCTTTGCGATGGATCGAATGATCTGCCGCATTGAAACTTATGGGAGATGAGCGATAAACAGGATGTTCGCAACGATCATCTTAATAATCGATTCTTTACCATAGCTTCAAATGGAGAAATATCGATAATCGATCATTCACGCCACGTCACTGATAAGTACTACAGTATACATGAATTTTCGATATCCTTAGGACGAGTATTTCATCCAAAATCCTTTCTGTAGTCGTAACGATATTCGATAGATCCTGCGACCACTTGCACCTCGCACCTTGCACAATATTGGTTATCTCTTTATTTTTATTTGCTTTTTCAAGAATACTTGATTAAAATCTGAAATGATTTTGAAGCGAGAATCGCAGAATTCCATCCTAGCAATCAATCCTCAATATAGCAGTGGCGAAGGGAGAATGATCGATTATCGATGTTTTCCCATTGAAGCTATGGGAGAGGATCAATTATTAAGGTGTTCGTTGCAAATATCCTGTTTTTCGATTCTTTTCCATGGTTTTAAATCACAAATTAATCGATATATCGCAAAGTATGCCACGCCGCTTTCTTCAATGCAGATACGAGGGTAGATTCATTCAAGATTATGAATGTAAGGATAAGTTACAATGACAGAAACTGAGTTTTAATCGCGCCACGTTTCGAGGATTGTTCGTACATTATGAGAAAAAAATCGCTAAAAAAGACAAAGAAAAAAAAGGAGGAAAAATAGACGAAGCGAGAAGGAGGACCGATAGGGAGACGACGTGGAGAAAAAAAGCTCAAGGAAGGTTGCAAGAGGGAAATAATGCAAAGCAGAAAAGAAAAACAGCGGAAGGAGCGCAAGAGAGAAGCGAATAATTTATGGATTAAAGTTTGAAATGAGATAGCATTAAGGGATGATGTAAAGTTGGACCATCCCTTCGCCAGCTTCGTGGGCGAGGCGGAAGGGTTTTGTATTCAGTGGGGGAAGTTTCGCTGGAACTTTTCAAGCGAGAGTATAATATTGTATTTCTTTTTACTATATAAATGTTGTTTTTCTATCCGAGGAATGAAAAATGTAAGGAACTCCGGCGACAGACGTGCTTTCTTCGCCATGGACAATTTCTATGGTGTCTATGGGCCAGCGCCCCATAAATTTCTATCTACAAGCGACTACGGTTATTTATCTCCTCGTGTGTTTATTTATTTCACAGTTCATTTGGCTTCTGCTTGATGATGCTCACTTCGCCGCTCCGCCGACGAAAGAGCATAACTGCATTTTTAGATGAGCCCTTTCGTTCGTTCTTCTCCATGCTCTGTGTGGTTCAAACAAAATGGAATTAGGCCTTTTTGTAACCAGCGACGTCGCTCGACTCTAATGTCGGGTCCTGCTAAAAGCGTCGGTCATCTAATATGATAACTTGCCAACTACTTGAAATCGGCCATTGTCCGCTTTTTCCTCGTGGTGCGACTTTTGAGATCGTGCGGAAAAGCCGAGCTTCCCTGTCGTGGAAAGATTTTTTTACACAAATTGTTTCTTTAAAAAAAAGAAGTTAAAGGAGTGGTAATACAATTTGTAAAACACTGAGGTCGGGCGGGTCGTCAATGCGTTGTCTAATGCGACGAAAGGGGTGTCTTTAATTGCTCATGTAGGCGATTAGCAAGCGGTTCACATGTTTTTTCGATAAATCGCAATGATGCGAATCAGGTCTGATGGGTTAAGGCCCTCAAGAGCATGATCTCGGCTGGAAGCGCCTTCATTTTATGTGATACTCTACGCTTTGTCACAGAGTTAGTTTAGTTGCCTGTCCGGTCTAAACCCAACTAAGATCATGAATTTCACGGCACGCTCTCATGAGTTTATTTGTTACTACCATGTTTTACGGAGGAAAACATTGATTACGGCAAAATAATCAGTACTTTAATCTTGTTCTTTCATTTCTGAAATCTATTATTTTCTATTTATTCAGCTAAGACTTGCAAATTTCCGGTGATCGCTACTTTCCTGCGACTCTTATGCGATGGATCACGAGGAACTAATTAGATGTAAGTTGCGTTAAGTTAAAATCTGCACCTCAATTCTTCCCTCCCTATAAAATTCTCCCCATATCCTTCCCTTTCCTATTTAAAAAAAAAAAAAAAAAAAAAAAAAAAAAAAAGGTGTAGGGGTGAATTGGGCATGCGCAACGAGTGCGTTACAAGGTGGTGTGGGTAAAACATTGGAAGAAACCAGTGTAAAGATTTTTTCATTTTATTTTAAAATAAATATTATAAAATTAGAAAAATTATTTCACTCATTCACCCGCCATAGACGCTATTAGCGGTGACGTCACCATAGGGATTCTCCTTTATATCGAATGGGATCCAAACAATAATAAGAATATTACCTCTTGCTACCAATGAGAATAAATCTAAATGAGTGTTTTTCGGTGACGTTGCGCTAATAACATCTTTACTTTTCGATTGATATCTTTATAAAAGAAGGAAAACAATCAGAATTTATATGAAAAGGCATATAAATCCGAGCGTGTTTTTAAGTAAAATTTCGGAGAAATCCATACTGCTTTAATCGTTTTAAATCCGTCGCTTGGCTAGCAAAAGGGCGTATTTACACTCAGAGATGGGCCCGAGAAAGCATTGAGTTATATGGACAACAGGGTTCACCGCGAAGTGTAGTTACGCCCTTATGTCAGGAAGGCAACAAATTCATATTCCGATTATGGTTCGGATCCTATATCTCGAATATCTTCGTCAACTGGGTAAGACAATTGGACGTATTTCTGCCAAACGGAACTATCTGTATCAAGACATGGGCCCTGGGCCCACGAGAATTCATGAATAACAAGGCTTATGTCATAATGCACATAGTTCCATTTGGCAGAAATACGTCCAATTTTTCCTGATTCGAGACCCGGAGACCGTGCATGGAACACCGAAAGGGAAGTTGAAATTATTTAAGCCTTTTTTGCAACACTCGTTCTCCTGTACTTGCGTGCGTAAATAACAATGGTTTAAACAAACCGTCGACAGAGAATATTTCACGCGGCGCATCATGAATAAGTTTTCCTCGCACCGGGAGCGCTTCGATTCAAGTTTCTGGATGCGCAGCTCGCCCGCCCGGCCCGCCTCAACGCTGCAGCCCTTAATCCAAAGAAACGATTTATTTTGCAGCTCCCCGAGTCATACATAACCTATTTATCTTGCGAAAAGTTCAACTTATTCCGCGAAATTTGCTGAGAACTTTCAACATTACTCATAATTTCCAGTCTTCTAATTTTGTTTGAGGTAATATTTATGCGCGGATTATAACACTAAGTATCGGCGTTCGCACTATTTAAATATCATGAAAATTTTACCCGCCGAGCTCTTCGAGAAGTTAGTTAGTAAGTTAGTTATTTTTAGAAGGCTTCATGAAGGGTTCTCGTGGTTTATATACATTTTTGACGTTATTTATAAAAATTAGGGATAATTTGATTAAACTTGTCACTAATTGCATCGTTACCAGGAGAATTTCGAGAATTTCTAGCTGAAAATTTCACAAATGTTTTCTTTCATCCCACGTAAAAATCATTATCATTATCATTTAAATATCATGAAAATTTTACCCGCCGAGCTCTTTGAGAAGTTAGTTAGTTAGTTAGTTAGTTAGTTATTTTTAGAAGACATCATGAAGGGTTGTCGTGGTTTATATACATTTTTGACGTTATTTATAAAAATCAGGGATAATTTGATTAAACTTGTCACTGATTACATCGTTCTCAGGAGAATTTCGAGAATTTCTAGCTGAAAATTTCACAGATGTTTTCTTTCATCCCACGTAAAAATCACTCACATTTTTGACGAAAATTTTGCAGGTTTATTCTCGTAAAAAATTGAATTGTTCGAGTCAATTTAGCAACATCGGAATGAAAATACGCGCGGAAAACAACGATTTAAGAGCACAGGGGGATCCTTCCCCTAAATTTTAAAGTGAATGTTCTTTGAAGGTTTCTACGCCTCCTGGGAGGAGGCGTAGGGGACGCCCAGTGAGAGGTTGGCGACAGGGGGTGTTAAGTGAGATGAGGGAGTGTCAACTCCCTGATAACCTGTGGGAAGACCGAGCTTTGTGGCGATTAGGTGTCGCAAAGCGCCAAAGAGCGCTATAACAGCGACTCGTATGTATGTATGTATGTTCTTTGAAGGTTATTTCAAATTTGAACAATTTTGCCCTCTCAAGCAGTTTTTTACGTTTTGAAACAACCCCCTTCCCCCTCAAAAGATCGTTGGATGAAACGACGTCCTTGCGAAACCACTCTAGTCGCCAGCGGACCGATTATTGAAACTGATAGATAAAGCGATAGACAAAGACGACAAAAGGGATTTGGAGGGATCCTATTGGTGGAAACGGGTTGTTGCAATGGACAAAGGAGGTAGGTAATCGACTAAGTAACGGCAACCCACGAGAAACCCGACAGTTAGTCTATCATTTTCCCCCTTGGTCGATGAGAACCACCCATTTCAACCAATAGAATTGCTTTATACCCCCTATGTCATATTTGTCTATCGCTTTGTCTATCAGTTTCAATAATCGCCCCGCAGGAAGGAACCCGCCCTAGCTCTCACGTCGACGACCGGAGAAAAAAGCGTGGATTAATGGCGATCCGAGCATAAAGGCTGGTACAATACAATTTTTCTCGCGCCTAATTTGAGCCGATACCAACAACGCACTTGTAATGGCAAAGTAATTCCACTTGTTGCATCTCGAGACAAGTCTATAAGAGGGACGGATGAACAAGAAAATGGCGGAACATCCACTTCGAGGGGCGGGGAGAGGGGAAAAACCGCGAGAAAAGTGACAGGTAACATGCGCTGGTATAGTAGATGCGACGATTCCAGTATATCGAACGGCCGAATCGACCCCTGTCTAGCGCGTCACACCCATTAGGATCAGATACGCTCGTTTCTATACCGTCTCTTAGTTTCTCCCAAGACTATGTCTACAATACTATGGAAAACAGCAGTAAGTGTCATTCAACTTGAGCCGCAGTTGGTACGTGATCATATACATCTAAGGCTCATGTAGAGTGGACTTACTGTTGTCTTGCCGAGTATGGAACGAGCGCACCTGAAGAAAATGCTCCCCGTTCTCGAATCGATCTCGAACGCCGCGGCGACAAACCTAAGAGGCATAATTTATGTGCAAGCGTTGTTTTGCTGTAATCATATTGGTTTCTGATATGAGCAGCACATCATATATCATTCGCAATGCCCCCCGTCGAAATGGCGTCGGGGGGCGAGAGGGGGCATCGGGGGCTGGAGGGGGGCCGTGGTTTTAATCTGGACGGTCCGTCCGTCCGTAGAAGTTCTATTTCATCGTTGTAAATGAAACCAGTGATAAATCCTGCCCGCGACAGCTTACTTTTGACATTGTGGATATGCCTCGCGACTGAGGTGTCGGACTGGTCGGGAAAACGCGGGTTCTGGAGTGTTTGGGTGTGGTTTTGGAGTGAGATCTGGCAACGCTGTCCGCGACCATCCTCATTGTAACACTAGCCTACGCCTCCGCAGTCGGCGGAGCGGGCCTAAGGCTCGGTGGATGGCTCTGGTACCTTTGAATGGATGGAATCAAAGGCGTATTTGTCGAATCAGGTGATGTTTTGGAGGGTGAATGCTCACTCAGGCGCATAGCTGGACACTACTCTGGAAAAAAAACCACATTGGATCTAGAGTCCAGACTCTTAAAAACATCGACAAGAAAAAATACTCTTGATTCGATTAGATTGAAGCTTAAATCAAGAACCAATCCTTTTAATTTGAGCGGATTTCCTTTTGATTTAAGCTTAAATCTGATTGAATCAGGAGTAATTTTTCTTGTCAATGTTTTCAAGAGTCTGGACTCTAGATTCAATGTGTTTTTTTTCTTCCAGTGTGTATAAAGTGTTAAGGATTTTTTCGAAAAAATAGTTCAATCGAATCGATTTGATTTTCTTCGGGAATCCGATTACATCAACTAAAATTTATTCTTTTTCCGGCCGAACCTACATTACATCTTTTAACTGGCAGCGCCCACCCCTCATATCGGGCGGAACTATCTCTTGTGAGATACACAAAACCTTCATGAAGTTGGTGACACTCGGTTAAAGTTTGGTATCTGTTTTCAGATTTTTCATCTCCACAAGCGACACACACACAAAAAAAAGAAAAAGGGGAAAAAAATCAACTAAAATTGCGACGTAAAAATTAAAAATACTTAAAATTTGCACTCTTTAAGAAAATTCATGTTCATATTTTTTTGCGCTTGACATGAAACTCATTTAAACTAGCGTTTAGGATTTTTTTCGGGTGAACAAGCAAATGTTTACTGCAGTGCATGAATACAGATATAAAAAAAAGTAACTCGAAGGGTAGATAATTAATTTTTTCCCATTGGAATAAATGAAGATAATCTATGAATACAAATTCTGACAAAAAATATTTACCTATAAAAGTATCACGGGTGTTATGATACTAAGAATAATTCTTACTATCGTTGTAGGAAAGACTGACAATCTAAGATGTATATGTGTATAGTTATTTTTAGTTTCTTTGGCCGATATCCTATCAGCCTACGTCCGTTTTACGAAGTATACCGGCATGACGCCCGAAGAAACCGGGTTCTGCTCCGCGCCGCGCCATGCCGCTAAATCCTGTCAAGCGACGACAGGGGATTACACACTGCACAGTGGATTTTCCTGCACTGATACAATCTCCTGGTAATGATACATTCATCTCATGAGCGATCAAACATTAACTTTTGGAGTTAATTTTTTTATACGATTCATCTCAATAATATATTTATTATTTTGCGCTTGAAGTTTGGACAGGTTTTCCTTATTCTTTCAGTAATCAGCGATCTTACACAATTTGGGAGTAATGACATAATTTGTCATTAGAAAGATAGTTATCCCTTGTCTTAATTCTCTCAACTTAAATGTTCCTTACATAAAAAAGCTTATTAAGCGTCGACATTATACTCTTTTTTTTTTTTTTTTTTTTTTTTTTTTTTTTTTTAAATTTCTATTTTAGCTGTGAGCTCTCTATGGCTCATAAGTTTTCATATTTCGTCGCAGTTGGTTCCACCATCCTACTGGGCCAATTACTGTGATTTTTGCGGCTGTCAACACGCGACCGTCCTTATATGAAATCTCTTTATTCAGATTTTGAAAATATGGCTATGAAATCTCCCACTTAATGCATGTAAATATTCATTTTTTGTCTCGGTTCATTCTTAAGATCTACCGGGCCAATTTCCATACTGCTGAGGCCATCAATAGGAAATAGCCCTTAGACGAGCTTAGATTATTCAGATTAATCACGGGGGCCTTTGCATTGCCATCTGGAGGTTATCCCGCGCAGTGACTAGAGGGTATAACCCCTGAAATGTGTGCTATCTTCATTTTTTCGATTTTGTCGAGAGCCTAGTATGTTGTGGTACACCTCCAATATTTTGACACCCAGTACTTTCCTTACTAACACTATTCCTTTAATGTAAAAGAAGCCAATTTCCGATTTGTTGACTGATTTCCTATCAGAAACCACTGATGTATTCTAACCTCCTGGATTCCGAAAAGAACCAATGGTGCCGCAAAAAACGTGACAAATAGCTGCACTCACCAGAAATTCAGTACAAATTTAAAAAGTCGCCGCTGCAGTGTCTACCCTTAATTTCCTCCGCTAATGATTAACTCGCCTATTATTATTTTTAATAGTGTGTTAGTCTTTAATGCGCGATAAATTATTTGAGCGGCATGATACTACTCAAGCAGCAAGGGGAGTGATAATTGAAAAAAGAACCCTTTACTTAAGGGTTTGAAAATATGCTCCTGGGCTGACTAACGATGAGCAGGAAAGGGCTGTTCCATTACGTACCTGACAATACAAATTGCCGCCGCGAAGTGAAATAAGAAGCATTAAGAACACGTTCCAGACGAATGGAATTAAAATTATCGCAGTGCCGAAATTATTTTTTAATTTGAAAAGCCCACAATTAAAGGCCTTAAGCCCCTGCTCAGCCAGGGAGGGTTCCTTCGCGAGGGTGAGAAAAAAATCTAATTGTAAAGTAGGAAGTATAAGACGACCAACCACAATTTGTACACGGTAGATGGGCTCAAAACCAATCCTCCGACTTAAGGGAAGGTTTTCTTGTCGTCATGAGTTGATCCTTCCATTCTCCTCCGCTCGGTGTAGGAGAAGAAAGGGTGGCGCAAAAATACTCACCCTTATCTTCGCGCCTTATGCCGAGCAACCCTCGCGCCCGCGGGGAGAAAGGGATAAGGGTAATTCATTATTAAGGGGATTTGTAATTATAAATCCGCAGGCTGTGTTTGTTTTCGACCGACACCGGAGGAACAATGTATTTGTATCTGGATATACATGAGTTATTGGGCCGGGCGAACGCCAATGACGGAAGGGGTTTCGCAGTGTTTGGTTTATTGCTGTATGTAACATGACAACCCTTTCTGCATTTTCATTTTATTCGCTTGACTACGCGGATACAGGAAATGTAGAGTTAGTGTCAAACTTACAATCTCAGATAGTGAATGAAAATTTCTCCAGGAATTGGAGGTCCATTCGTGAGTAAGGATGTCTTTCCGCCATCTAACGCGCGTAGGGTAACTTAATCCGAAATTTGAATAACTCTAGGAAATTTTCTATATAAGTACTTAATCTGAGTGATTTTTTTTTAAAATTTATTTATTACAGTGTAATAAATGGAATTCTTCCAAAAGTGGCAACTTTCGTCGACACCACGTCATTGATGTTGCATCTGAAAAGGTATAGGGGGTTCATTCCTGGCGGTCATGCAGCTCAACTATACCGACTTTTCACAGGCCGTCGTTACCTAGACGACACAACTTAACTGCGTTTCAACGTCACAAAATAATACACTCGGAATGATAATTGGAAGCACCCAAAAAAGACTGAGAAAATTTCATTTTAGGCTCAATCTGTGACTAAAAAGCACAAGTTTGGCCAATATTTTATCGCAATAATTGTAACACGTAGTAACTCAATTGAAGAAAAATCACAAAAAACCACTCATATATTCAATTTTTCCCTCAAAAAGCTGTTTCAAAACCCCCAAAATGCCGCATTTCAGAGTGGTGAAAAAACTGCGTCAGGATAAATGGATAATCCCACGTTTCCCTCTTGAAAGAAGGTAACTATACTTCAATTTTGCCAAATTTCTGCTCACAAATTGCATTTTTACCTGGGAGAACTTAGACACTATACCAATTGAAAAATTTTGCCGATTTTTCTTCTCATCTCATGTGAAATCAGAGAAACTTTGGACAACAATTACGCTTGTATATTGTTGTTAAAACTTTAATTGCTTGGGTCAATTTGGCATTCTTGGAATGAAGTTACGTTCTTTCAGCTGGAAAACGACGAATTGGGGCAGCGGAATCGATGACCTATACTGTACTTGAAACAAAACTTAATTTTTTTTTTTAATTGTCTCCGCCGGTGAAAGAAATAAGTGTGACTCCTCAAGGAGCAGCATTATGTAAAAATGCCCAGATTTAGCTCTGAATCTCCACACTCTCAACCACACAGACGAATAAATAACAGGAAAAAAGAAGGAGACACAACAAAATTAGTGTCACTGAAAGGTCCCTAAGCATCGGAAGGCGAATAAAATTAACGGCGTGTTAATTCGAAACCCATCTCGGGCGCGAGAGTAGCAATTCGGCCGGCGGCGAGGCGTGATTATCGATAATTCTCCGTTTGAAGCTATGGTAAAGAATCGATTATTAAGGTGTTTATTGCCATCACCCCATTGTCGATTCTTTTCCGTAGGTTTGAATGGCAGATCGATCGATACATCGAAAAGGAGGCCACGTCACTAATACGGCCCATTGAGAAGCGGAAGAGAGATATCATCGGACATAATCGATCCCATATGTTTCTCTGCCTCCGCTCCGGCCGAAAAATGGAGCAAAAACAGTTTAATCCGCTTAAGAAAAAAATAAAAAAATGGTCGAAAAAAGAGGGAAGAAGAAGAAGAAGAAAAAAACACTTGCACACGCACAAAATACAATGGAGTAGGGACACGCGAATCCCGGGAGAGTAACTGACATCCCGGCACCCTCTCGATATCTGGCAGATCGCTCCCGGAGTTTATTTATTTCTTAATTTATTTATTTATTGATCCCAATTAGGCATACGCAACCCGGATCGGGACGATCCAGATAAAACGAGCTTCTGCAAATAAAAAGGAAAGAAAAAAATGGGCAGGTTGGACTAAATGCACCCTTATTATATTAATCGCCCAATAAAAAATAAACTGGTGTGATCAATCAAGTGCTGGTGCCACATCTCCGAGTAATTGTGTTTCTCGTCCGGTGCACCACGTCCAATTTGCATTTTTATCTCAAGGAGAGCTGTGGAAGTAACGGGAGATTTAATCGTTGGCGATCATTCATTTGTGAATTTTTTAAAATTTGTTTTTCCTTGGCAAATTTCACTAGAGATAAATTTTCTGATGGTTGAACGTGCTGAATTTGTACCTGCCAAGTTGCCAGAAGCCAAAGAATTCTGCCAGCGTTAGTTTGAATTAGGTTTATTTCAGACTCCTATCATGCCTTGGTAAGGAAAAACGCCGTATGAACACTCGACAGTTTCCAAATCTCCTCGAGTAGAACATGTATTTGTGAGGAAAGTTTTGCATAGTTTTCCTTAAAACTGTCAGATATTTTATGTTGAATCCTGAACAAAATTGTCTGAAAAATTGAAAAAACACAAATATTCATAATTTTCCCGGTAGATTTGACTTTCATTTAAGGAAATATGGTAGATCTTGCACATCTGAAAATTAAAAGAAAAAGTATCTATAATGGTTATA
Organism: Bemisia tabaci; assembly: GCF_918797505.1. Lineage (NCBI taxonomy): Eukaryota > Metazoa > Arthropoda > Insecta > Hemiptera > Aleyrodidae > Bemisia > Bemisia tabaci. The sequence goes on along the minus strand of NC_092800.1, from coordinate 5,228,858 downwards.
TTTCATCTGGAACAATTTGGCAACTTCCGAAAGCGTTCTGGCACAGCGTTTTTCCATAGCACGGAAGTAAAAGCGCACGCGTACATCTGTCAAGAACATAGGCAACTTCATAATCACTTCCTCTGCCTCCTTCATAACTTTTCTGTTTGTTTTTCTGTACCTTTTTGGATTGTTATGCGCGCGTTGTATTTCCGCCCGACCACCTCATCTGCGAATAAATATTTCCTCAATAGATCGTGTCGAATTCGACGACTAATTTCTCTAACTCCCTTTATTTGAGTGTCAATTTGCGTTTGTGAGCCGCGCAATGAGCAATGAACATACGGTGATAGGTGGCCGCGCCTATCTCACTGTTTACCGACGATGTCAAATGCTGAATTATGGGCTGATTATCTTCCGTGTCGAAAGAGAAATATAAAAATTGGCCATTTGTTTTGGATCCGCCGATGGGGTTGATTTATTTCCGGTTCGTTCACAATGAGTTTTGATGCCCTGATGTTATGATTGTAGAAAAAGGGGTACGAGTTGCAGCATTTATTACGACTTGGCTGCATTTGAGGTGTTTTCTTTCAAAATGATTATACATATAGAAAAAAAGCTAACATGTGTAATCATCGTTTTACAAAATTTACGATCAAAAGTTAACTATCAAAAATCCCCTCTCCTCCATCGTAAGAAACCTGCCGGAATGGGCAAAAGAAGTGATCAAGACGCGTGTCACAAGTAGGGAATTCCCATTTGAAAAATTTGATATTATGGGAGAGTGCCTCTCTATCAAACTGTTTCCCCTTCAATGATTAGAACAACAGCCTAAACCGGATTATTTTAACTCAAAATTGAAAAAAATGTATGGCGTATCGAGCGGTTCTTTTGCCCATCTCGGTATATAAGACGACTTCTTCTCCCCACTTTTGAACTACGTAAGACAGGTTTGTTCCAAACTTTTCAGACGATAATAAAAAAAGATTAAAAGAAAATCTGTAATCATTATTTTTTTCATAGAGAAGGACTCATGTAAGCCTGGATTGGCCCACCTTCCCCCGAAAGTCAAGCTCAGATTCTTTATCAGCCTTCCAGCCTTAAAATTTTCTAAGGGATCCGCTAATTAACATTCTCTCGCAGAAAGTTAAATTGTCCCTGTTAAATTTGGCAATATCTGATGTGCCTTGGTTCCTTTCTGCTAAACGCGGTCCGTATACTGTCGTGCTAAGGAAGAACGCCGTTTGAACAATCGAGACTTCAGCCAAATTTCCCTTGATAAAACACGTATTTTTCACAACATTCCTGCATCTTTTTCCTTGAAAGTTTCAGATAGATTAAATGGGCCTGTTGCATGCAAGAGATACAGCCGTGCGAATAGACTTCTCAGAGGTTAAATGACACGAAAATTACGATGGTCACATTAAAAAAGTCTGAAATACACTCCTTACTGCGCAATTGACGTTGTTAGGAACGCGCTTTTTCAAATTTCCCGCGTCTGGGGGCAGTTTTCTAACGGAAACAATTAACGGCAACTCGCGGCTATTTCCGGTCAACTAAAACTGACAACATAACCTAAAAATCGGAGCCCGTGATATCGTGAAATGAAATGTAGAAGGATTGCGTTGGATATTTAAAAGTTGATCGATTTGGTTACCGCATAAAGCGTATATGGACCACTATAAGAGATCACGTTGGGTTTGGAAAAAAACTGAAGGAAAAAATAACAACAACAACGATTCGGCATCTTCCGGAAATCACCGAGCCCGCCATTTCCTCGTTTCCGGTGATTAGAAATCTGCCCCCAGACGCGGGAAATTTGAAAAAGCACGGTCCTAACAACGCAAATTGCGCAGTAAGGAGTGTGTTTCAGACTTTTTTAATGTGACCATCGTAATTTTCGTGTCATTTAACCTCTTCTATTCGCGCGGCTGTATCTCTTGCATGCAACAGGCCCATTGCGTACAAAATTGCCTAAAATTTTTGGAAAATAATATTCCCATTTTTCCCAATAAATTCGGCATTTATCGGAGGAAACTGGACAACGTCTGAAGGCTCATACGGCGTTTTTCCTTAGCACGGCAGTATACCATTTCTTTTCTCCGGCCAAATTCCTTACCCGACTCCCGATCATCTCGCCTCCTGACATAACGCTTCAAAAGCCAGCGCAACAAGGCTGACAGCAAAACGCTGACGAACTTCAGACTGCTACAAACAGGCTCCCAACTTGAGCCCGCACCGTTGCCTTTTTAACCTAAAACAACACGCGTTCACTTATATAAATCACCAAAAACGGCAACGTCGCCCGGGACGGAGGAGCTGACGCTGCGAAGTTGCAGCTTTCATTATTGGCCGATCGGGCCCGCGGCGGGAAAGCTCGGAGATTAATTCGCAGTAACTCACAGCTGTTGAAACTTGTGAAATTCGCCTGATGGTTTTTATTCATCCCGACTCGCTCCCGACGATCCGTCTTCCTCCCCCCCCCCCCGGTCGCCCCCCGCCCCTCCCCCCCGACGTTGGCGTTATCCTCTAATTATTCTTTCGTAAGCCTTTATTAAAATATATAGTAAAACACCCGGAGCGATATATTTAGACTCCGGTCCGAGTCAAGACGTGGCTCCGGAGTTTTTTCTTCCGATGTACCAGTTTTCCTTACGAGGGTCGGTGCCGGTTTTCCCGAGTTTTCCGGGGAATCTCCTGTTTATACATGTGTAAAATAGGTAATTTTTGAAAGCGTTGGCATCGTCGCTTAAAATTACTCCGGCTCGGATGATTCGGGAGCCGGAACGGTTGGGTAAGATTATTTGAGTGTGGGGTCGCCAGATCTATGGACGAAATTTATTTTATTTAATATTGTTTGAAATTTCATCAAGTGAATTAATAATCCAAGTATGGGCTATAACGAAAAATTTGCGTAGATTTGTCGCAAAAAATTCTTAAAAATTGTAATTTATGACCATGATTTGGAATTATTCGTGAAAAATGGCCTGTTTGACTCATTAATTCTTACAATATTTGAATTCAGGTCGAAGCAAGGTCAGTTTCTATCTTTGACTAATAATTAATTATCCCATAGTACAAAATAATTTGGGGAAATAGATCATACTATGATGGAATAAATCAATTGAATTGGGGATCCGAGTAGTCAATTTTTGACTGAAAAGTAATGCATAGGTGGCGTATTAGGAGAGCAACCAAATGTGTTTGATAGAAGCGGTCATCTGTGTTTGTTAGTTTGACGGCAAAAGAGATTCTTTAAAAAGAACACCGTAAGGCAATATGCAGTTGGATTTTTTCATGAATTAAGATTTATGTACCTATAACTGTACGTCTCAGGTGTAAAAAACCCATTCAATTGAAAGGATCGAAAACGGTTGAAATTCGGTTTCTCTCTCAATTTGTAAATTTCTACTGAAAATGTTGGTGATTTTTGCCTTGGTCCTAACAACTTATGGACAATAACTTTTCACTTTTAAAAAAAATCGATTAAAAATTATACCTACAGCGCCTTTGCGCAATACCTTGGTCAACATATTATACGAAACAGCGAGTCGCTGAAGACGGCGCCTGCATGCAACTATTCGTGTTCAACGGATGTGCGTGTTGCATAAACAAAATAATGAAGGCAACAATTATGAGGATCCAATTGTCGCTTCATTGCCTCGTCGGAAACTTACGATTACTGCTGCTCTGTAAGTAAATGTAATTCTTTCTTCAATTAACAAAAAAAAGCAACTAACAAAACCCAATACATGAAGAATCATTTTTTTTATTTATCAAATACGATTCTGTTTCGTGCGAATATAACCACAGGAAAAAAATGACTTTGAAATCGTCAAATTGAAATGTTTACACTAAAAATTATTTCATGAAAGTGAATGTGGATTCCAGCCCAGTACTTAAAATGTTCATTTCTCTGCTGCTAACCCAAGGAACTTGATTGCCTTTCGTTCATTGTTACTAATATTACTCAAGCATAACCATAGTTTTTGTCTCATTGTAAAATTAAAATTAGGCTATAAGAAATGCATTAAAGCTCCAATCACAATATGTACACAATTTTTACCATCCAAGATGACAATTACTCTATCGATTTTTTCCATTGTCGTTGATATTATAATACTTCTTTTTTGTGACTTTCATTCTTTCTTTACTTTTCTTTAATGTGCTTTGAATCATGAATACAATTATTAATCTATGGAGATCATTGTTCGTCACTCGTTTTAGGATTCGTCCAAATTTTTATAAAATACTAAGCACTTGAATAATTCAGCCTTTTTCATAGAGCTGATATACATGTGACCACATCCTTGGGACTATAATCTGATTCTTTTTTCCACCACTTGGCAGCTTTCTGGAGAGTAATAATATTTTCCTTAAACGTACCAACGTGAATTTCATTTTTTATCTCTGTTTCTTCTCGACTGTATATCATTTCCCAGCTACCAATCATTTCGTAATTTGCTTGCTTCCACTTTTGCCCCTGCCACTTGTGTTGTAAATAGAGCAGGATGATAAACTGGAGGATTACTGGTCTCGCGGAGGGAGGCATATGAAAAATTACAGCTTTCTTCGGCCTTTTTATTATTCAGCATAATCTGAGCCAGAATAGGGACTCTCAAATTCGGGGAAACTAACTCTTAAAACAATTTGAGACCACAAGACCAGACATAGATACACATTTTTACGAAGCAGGCCGAGACAATGGTGACATGAAAAAAACCAAGGGGGAAAACGGGAAACAAGAATTTTAAAAATTCGACACTAAAACTCGAGAAGGTTTTTCATTCTTTGGGGTATTTTCTCGGATCTCATCCACCAACGTGTATAGGTTTCAGTTTTTTTTCCTCGAAATTTTTTAATTTTTAATTACTTCTCCGACTGAGGATGACTCACTTTTGAGTCGGAACGTCTCGAGTTTTAGTGTTCTAAAACCAGACATTGAATACTGGTGTAATAGTTAAAATAAATCACAAATAGTGGAAGAAGGACTATTGCAGGAAGGTTAATTTATTAGTAGAAACATAAATCTGATCAAAAATAACTAGCTGAGTGATCTTTTTTCTGGTATCCTGATTTGTATCAAGTTGGCTAAATTTTTTTCCCTAAATATATTTTAAAAAATTGTCATTTGATTTGAAGCAGTATGCTTTTAAGAAATAGTGCATTTTCTGTATTACGAGAATTTCACATACAATTATGAATGCAAGCTGTAAAATTAGTCCAGTCCTCTATTTTTAAATCACCACGAAATCACCGACGGACTTGTGTTTGGAAATTACCTTTTTTAAAAACTTTATGAATCCATCTGATTTATCTTGTGACACTTTTACACTGTCACACAATTTTGCAATGTTGAAATGCACTTAAGTTATTTTGACTTGGAAACGACGAACTGATAGTTTTTGTGCACTGGCGATTTTGGCAAGTTCGTGACACCGTATTTCCTCCACTTGAATGCACTTAAAACAATAGTAAGTGAGTCACGCTGTCTAGCTCACGTCTCACCTTCAATCAGTATTTTTAATGGATTTAAATTAAGGATAAACAGCGTTGCTAACTTGAAGGATCATCACTAGTTTTATGATTACCCAAGGAATTATTCTCAGACTTGAGATAATTGTTATAGGAAAACACTGTTCCGATTAAGATGAACAGGGTGTCCGCAACGAACACCTTAATAATCGGTTCTTTACCATAGCTTCAAATACCAAAAGCGATAATTGATCATTCATATTTCGCCACTGCGAGCTGATTATTGAAATTGATAGACAAAGCTATAGACAGATTGATAGACAAAGAGAACAAAAGGGAAATAAGACGATCTTATTGGTGGAAGTGGGTGGTTGCAATGGACGCAGGAGGTAAGTAATATAGACTAACTGACAGCATCTCACGAGAGACCCTATGGCCAGTTCATCATTGCCCCTCTTAGTCCATAACTACCACCAGTTTCAACCAATAGGAACGATCCATGTTCCCTACGTCCTCTTGGACCATCACTTTGTCTATCGATGTCAATATAATCAGCCCGCTGAAAGGACTTCGGCCGATGACCGGACCCTCATACATGACAAAAGGACCAATGAATCGGCCCCTAATTTTCAAGCACACTAACAAGCAATCGAAATATGAGCTATTATTAATTAAACCACAATAATGGTCCGAGCGGGCGGTGGGGCGCATGCAGTGGCGAGGCGTGAATGATCGATTATCGATACCTCCCCATCTGAAGCTACGGAAAAGAATCGATTATTAAGGCGTTCGTTGCGAACACCCTGTTCATCGATCCTTTTCCATAGGTTTAGATGGCGAATCAATCGATATATCGCAAAGCACGCCACGCCACCGGGCGCATGCGCGGGGATGTTCCGGCCCCGGTCCCGGCTCGGGTAGGAGTAATGGCGATTTTTCTTGAGACAAGGGAGTGTCCTTCCCATTGTGCCTTTTCAACCCTCTGCCGGGGAAAGGAAGCGCATTTCAAAGATTTATCAGACATAAGGGTGTCTTGGCCGGGAGATTTATTGGCCGCCCCCGCGCCCCCCGGGCTCCGTGCCTGCATCTTTCTGGCCATCCGACCGATAAATTTGATCCTCAAGCGTGCTAGGGAAAACAACGGCTCAGTCGCGCAACTTGTCTGCTTCCTTTTTCCTCCGCTTTTTACTCCGTCTCCCACCCCCACCCCCGTTCTTCCCGCCGGCTTCGGCGAGCTTTCCGACCCCTCCCGGATTTTTCGATTGAACTTTTTACAACTTGCAATGGACGAAGAAGTGCCATGTTAACAGGGTGCTTTGAAAATGTGAGGTGGGTATGAGGAGGAGTCAAATTCAGCCGCGTTAGATAGCATTTACTGCATGGTAAGTACTCACTCAGTAAGAAGTATTGAAGAATTTGCAGGTGTCTAAAGTTTGATGAATCTCGTTTTTAAGATGAAATTATTAGGAGAACTGGTTATTATTATCCTTGGTTTCTAAATTGGAGAATTATTAGAGGAGATGTGACAAAATAGCCGAATCTCCTAAAATACACGAGCGTTTAAATGGGAAATGCTGCCAGATGACGTCACTAGGCGGTGCATTTTCTCACTTTTAATATATTTTTATACTGTCTCCCATGTCAGAAATAATTTACAAAAAATACTGCAAAATCAGCTATTTAAGTACTCTCAGACGAAGCAATATAAATGCGTGCCAATTATTCATTGCGACCAAAAAATAAAGCTCAAGCTGAGGGTTCACCAAAACTGGGAGTTTCAGTTGATTTTTATTGACTTAGTTTGCATAGCAGACCCAACATGCGTGGTAAGGTTCAAACACATAGGCATAGATCGCCTATGTCAGGTTCCATATTTAAAATTTATGCTGAACGATGCGTGACGAATCATCCATTAATTCCTTACGGAAAGCAAATGCACGCAAATTTTTCATCGAATGAGAGTAAAACTCGACATTTACATATTTTTCTTCTGATTTTTCCTCCGATTAATGTCTAGAATAAATTCAAAAACGATAATTACAGAAGTTTTCATCATGGATTTTCTTTTCTCACACTGACCACAGTAGACGCGCTTTTAGATCATTTTCTTTTAATTACTCTCGGTTTTGCAATAACGTATTCAGTCCTGTAACATAATCTCATCAATTTTTTTCTCCCTAAATGTCTCAATTTCCTACCTTCGTTGAGAGTATGTTTAAAATAGCATAACTTTCTAAGGAATAAGAGAATGTAAAAAAAAACATACACGCACAACACTTTTTCTCTCTCCTCGTAAAGACTCAGGTGCAGCTGGAAGATCTATTACTAAAAAAACGCACAGAAGTTTCACCCCAAATTGCCTGGATTTATTTTTGTCAAACAAAAGCTCGAGTTTGTGCATTAACTCAATCGTTTTTGAGATTGATTGTCTTACGCTATAATTTATTCGTTCTCTTATATGCTGTGATACATACTTTCTATTTTATTCTTTTTTTGTTAGTTTTAGGGTCATTTTGAGACGCAACTTGATAAAATGCACTGATCTCCCGTCTACAGGATACCACGAAAGTTAGGCAGCTCTACCGAATGTATTGTTGAACACACAAAGAAGGTTGAACTTTAATTGTACCATAGTTCGCGAAAGCAAAATTAGTGCACATTGAAATGTTGGACACTTTGGATGTTTTAATTTTCCCCGCGCATGATAAGTTGTTATGTATTTAAAAAAATGAAATTATGTCGATTTTCTCTGAAATTTTAGAGAATTTTATTTGTCGTTCCCCGCTCGAAGAACGTAACTTCATTCCAAGGTTGCAACATTGGCTTAAACAATTCAATTTTCACAAGAGTAAATCATCTCCGTTAAGAAATCCGATTTTTGCATAGGATCAAGAGAAAAATTCGTGAAATTTTTAGTCAGGAATTCTGAAAAGTCTCCTCGTAAAAATGCAATTTAATAAAGAAAAGCTGGCAACATTGACTTGAAGTTACGTTTTTTGGTGAGAAAAACGACTTTTAGCCGGTGCACATAAAGAGTAAAGAAAAATTGTTCAAATTATTCAAAACAGAAGCATGTTACCGGGGCAAAAATCATTTTATCGTGCTATTGACGATCAAAACCGATATCATTCAAATTAAATTCTATGAATGCTCATAAGTCATAATCTGTTCTCGTTTTCGATTGCCCGGGTATAATTCTGAAAACCACGCTTAGAGGGGCGAAAAAAAAAAAAAAAAAAAAATCTATGGTAACTTTTGCCTAAACTCTTGCGCCCAAAACACTCATATTCTTGCATAATCGACTGAAGGTCCTCTATTAACATCCCTAACCGGCGAAGATCATTAAAAGTTTAAGAAAGAGGAGAGACGCGGAAGTTTTGAAAAATTTGTTAAGTTTTATTCGTCAGTGCCTGCACCAGAATTTCCATTAGATTAAGGGGAAAGAGCACTGCGGGAGGGGGAGGGCACGGGAGTTTGTATGATAGGTCGCAGGTGCGTTAGTCTGGCAGAATGAAACATCCCTCGCAAAGTTTATAATTGGTTCTATTCCCTTCTTTTTTCCCACCCTCTAAATTCTCCCGGCTTGAGTGAGTGGGACTCCCTCGGTTCCTTGCGCGAAAACTACCATTCGTGCCACCCCTCTCCCCCTTCTTTCCCATGGACTACCACCTCCACCTTGTGTGTTTTTCATGATCGCGAGTTGGCATTTTCAAATCAGACTTGCCTACATAGATGCTAGATTTTGGGGAAAATGCAATTCTGTCGGCCGTTTCTCGGTATGGATGTCACAGGCAGTTAGTCAAATGGGGCATTTTATCAAATCCTAGGCAGATAGTCAAATTTTAACAGCTTACAAAATTTTGTAAATTTATGGCGAAGAGCTCACGAGTTTTTAATATTTTCGGAATAATAACTCATCAAATTCACAAACTCTTCTCGTCTCTTCCTCTTCGAATGCTTCTTATATATTTAAATGTTAAAATTTTAAGAATTCTATATTTAATGACCGAGTAGAAATTTCAAGAATAATGTTCGTTCAGGAGTAAAAATCGTTTGAAATACAATTTTTTATGCATACTTTTATAATGAAACAGGAGTAACGAGGAACGGTTAAAGTAGTTTGTCTAAAATTATAAAATTAATCAGATTTTTAATCCAAGTAAGAATATTTGACTTTTTGCCAATGCATTTGACGAAATGCCTGCTTTTACTATTTGCCTGCGACAAATATAATTACCAAAATATATGCATTTTTTAAAAGTATTTTTCACACTTGGCAACGGTGTTAGTGGGTAATAGACTAATTTAAATGTCAGCCAGCTTTGATCTAGCACCGAACAATCCTCCCTTTTTTTCTCTTTTTAATCATGAGTTTATTTGTCTTTAATGTCATCCTTCCTTACAGTATCCTCAGTGAAAGAACATAATACAAACCGTAAAATCAGGTGACAATTCCAAAAAAATTCTTTACCTAAGTTCCCTCTGAAAATGAGACTAAATCAAGGACAAGTTCATGTGGCGTTCATTCGGGTGGAACAACTAGACTGAATGAGCAATAAGGAGCTGCTATTTCGGGCTAATTCACAAAAGCACCTATTTGTATTTGGAAATTAATGAAGCATATCGACGGTGCAAGTCGGCAATCACATAACTCGGTTTGCGACGTCGCAGACTTCCTGTCATATTTTATTTTTTAAACAGAAAACTACTCAACGGCAATTCTTTAAAACTGTCATGATTTTTCTTCTCAATGCGAAGAAAATTCTGCAAAAACTTCAAGAAATAATGTCAATTTGCTCTCTTTTAAAAAAATGACGTAGAGGTGGAGATTTTCAGACACCACAAACGAGTTATGTGATTGCCGACTTTCACCGTCGATATGCTGTTTCTAATATGAGCCAAAAATGTTAGTTCCTAATTGAAAAATGTAATTCAATTATCCGTAATAATGATATAATGCAATTCATAGTCCCTTTCTATTTCTTCAATTTCTATTTTTCTTCTTCCCCTTCAATTTCTATTTGAGAGTCAAATTTCTATTTTGTAGCCACCTAAGATCTATAATTTGCATTCCGACTTAAATTGAAGGAATTATCTCGCATTATACACTAAAATAATGTTTGTTTTTATTTTAAATTTTTTTTACCATATTACATTTCTTCAATAAAGGAAAAGAAAAAATATTCTGTGGCTCATCCAGAGACAAGGCTCATCGCAATTGAAGTTTTGGCCACACTAACATTCTCGCTAAAAAATTACGGAGAGTATCTGTCGAGCATTTTTAATGAGCACATTCTTCCGGGGGAGGGGAGGGGAGGTTGGTTGGTTTAACGGCTAATCAACTGCACTTTCATGAATGTGTGGTTCTAAGCTGCGATACGTTCTTTCGTTTCATGTATACTTCTGAAACGAAACAATCAGTGGCAAATTTTGAAAATTGATCAGAAGAGATTTGGCGCCAAAATGTCCAAAAACGCGGACAGAGGAGCGTGGAGAAGTGAGAACATTATTTACGAGCGGATAATTCATCAAGCCAGTCACAGCTCCGCGAGACGGTTCCGAAAAATAAGTCGGAGGAATCTTGTAGTAATTAAGACCTATAATAGTAACAAGGAAGACACGCTGATTGCTCGGGTAACTAAATCATCGATAACCTCCTTTCCGTTCTTCTTCTTCGCCCATAGTTATTTATCGGCCGCGCACTGAGTAATTTATAGATCTTGTACAATAAATAAAAACTACAACTATCGGTAAAACGCCCGTGACTGCACAGTGCGCATGCTCGAACTCCGCCATTGATGACTTGATTATGAATAAAGCTCTGCTTTACATTATGATGTATAAATCACTCAACCCCTCTCCTCGCCCCTCCCCCCACATCTCCTCCAGCAGGCATCTTTTTCACGACTCTTCTTTTCATTTTTTTCATTTTTCTGATTTTTTTTTCTCCTGTGGAGTGCTCGGATCTTTCGGCGGTGATTCCTCTACCTCATAATTCATTAAGGTTGTGAAAGTTCTAGTCTCAAATAAAATATTCCGAGTCGAGATTTACGACCAATAGACAGTCAGAACTTTGATTTTATCATGAAAAGACGTTTATCCCTACCTGTCATCACTCGTTTTCGGTTATAAGTCGCGCATTTCCTCGAAATTGACACTCTATGTCTACAATGTTGCTAGACATAAACAAAGATCGTCAACAGAGTGTGCCGCAGTTATTGCTTTCATGACACCATTGATGAGTATAATGGATAATTTTTTTTTTTTTTTTTTTTTTTTTTTTTTTTTTTTTTTTTTTCAAAATAATATTCAGTTTTGATTGTCAGACTGTTCAAGATAATCGAAAAGTATCATAAACGAGAAACGCAAACATTTTTTACCGGGATTTATCTCAATGGTTTTGGCGATCTTCATCTTTACGTTAAAGGAGTGTATTGATAAAATAAATCAGTCATTTTTGGAAATTCACATTCCCTTAGATATACCATTTGTTTTATGTTTATATTTATGAACATAAGGCTCAAAACCACCATTCTTTTTATATAATTTCAGTCAACGAAGTTTAGAGGATGCAAATGGGTTTATAATCTCAGAGGTAAATCATTTTTCACGGATATTTCAAGTAATTCGGCTGAAAAAGCCAGTTAATCACATCGAAATGAAGATGAAAGGCATTGTGCGGAAGTACTCTTCAGGCAGACCCATTTGAGACCATTAACATTTGAGTAAACTTAATGGGCTTTTAAATATGCATGATAACTAGTTCATAGTCTACTACTTTTTAAGATTATTCCTCACATTCTTCTCTATAATTCTATGCGCACCTGTAACTTATGGGTGTGACACAGTGTTAATTGTCTTTAAAGTTACTGATATACCTATTTGTTTTCATCCTATTTGGCGCACCATTTTTCCTGTCATCCTTGAGGAACTATAGGATCATTCCTCATTCGCAACTTTTTTCTCGTAAATACTTGAATTTATTCTACACAAAGGAACATTTTGACATCGTGGATAGTTCATTCAATTTTTGAGTGGAATAATTAAAATCTGAAGCCGGAGGAAGAGAAAATCGAAAAGTTGTGCAAGAGTACAAGCTATCGTCATAATTAAAGGAAGGCAGGGAGAAAAAAATCTCCTCACATTACCATACTATTTTGGTGGATCATACATAATGGTTAGTTCATTTTATTAGAGACTCTCAGCATCTTAGGCCATTAATATCTTTACAGAAAATATGAAGGGTGAGTGCAAATACAAAAATTCAAATTCGACACCAGAGTAGGGGGGAAGAGCAAATTCTTGCGAGTTTTTCATCCTGTCTCCAAATAAAAATCCGATCCTTTGAGAATTTTATTCGTTGTATGTATCATTTTTAATAGTCAATAAATTAAACTGGCTCCTTCTTGCTTACATTCTTTCGCATACCCAAAAAAAAGGGATCAACAGTGCATGCAGCAGTATTTCACCAAATCCTCTCATGACTCTATTTTTGCATGTTTTTTGTTTTTGCAAGTACAAAGCACTTCCACATGGGGAACCATTTCTAGTTATACACTGGAGAAACATCGAAATATCTGGACCATTCTCAATTCATATATTTTACTTTGGATCACCTAGGATCTTTTTAATTGGGTGTTACAATTTCAAAGTTCATAAAATTCCAAAGAGTGCAGTCAAACGTTCAAGGAAATGATTTATTAACCTCCTACTTTTTCATCAAGAAACACTTAAAATTATCCTGAAAAGCGAGGAAAATGCATCATGGGATGCGAACACAATAGGTAAAACTGAAGTGTAAGGTTCGTGGGCGGGTTTATTTTTTTGAATAAAGAATAATAATAGAAATGGCTCCCATTGGTACCAACCATGCTCATTTAACGTGCTTAAAGAGCATAATAAGTGTTGCAAAAAAATTTCTGCGAATAAATGTAAATCATTGATTGAACTTTACTCGGCCTAATGACCATTCGTTGATTACATACTTACTCCAATCAAAGGACTCTCACGGAGAAAAAAAAACCTCGTGCTTGGGACCCGAAGTTTAGGTCATATGGATCTCTGAAGTTTTCAGATTGAGCATCTGAACCTTTTAGGTCTAGCTGTCAAGGTTCGGATCACACATCTGAAACTTTAGCTCTTACATCTGAAGTGCTTCAGATATGAGAACCGAAGTTTTTCGGATGTGAACACCGAAGTACTTCAGATGTAAGAACTGAAGTTTCAGATGTGTGATCCAAACCTCAGCAGCTGGACCATAAGTGTTCGGATGCTCAATCTGAAAACTTCAGAGATCCATATGACCTAAACTTCGGGTCCCATGCACTAAGTTTTTTTCTCATTGTAATAGTCAAAGTAGGGAACCATCGTGAACGAAGCTTTTTTAATGGGCCACAAAAGCTCTAAAAAGGTAAAAAGAAGAAAAATAAAAAACAAAAAACTAAATGAGACAGCAAAAAAAGGACATTAACAGCACGTGAGGGTGGTTTGGGGGCTTTAATTATTTCACCACGTTTCGCGGTATCGTCGCGACGTTTTCTTATCTCCTTTCTTTCGGCTGCGCATATTGTAGCACGGAGGAGCCACGAAAAAGCACCCCACTTTCACTGAAGATGATTTCCGACCGAAACCGCCCATAACTCATAATATAGCCACCAGATAACGCTGCCGCCTCCCAGGCGACGGATAAGGAGCCGCATGAACCCACTTTTATTCGCGCGTCTTGCCCGCGGCCCCAAATGATAAAACTCAACTTAACGAACGTCACTGCCGGATCACACGTTTATTTTGATATTTTATATGACAATTGGGATATTTTCTGGTGGATGTGGCAACGCTGTCGGGGTAGCTGGGGACCGGGACTCGGTTGTCTTGATCCACCTGCGGGCTAACTGTTCCTCGCTTCTTTCTCCGAGTGTTTATGAACTGATAGAAAATATTTGTGCAATATTTGCCCTATCCACGTGCCTTTGGAATTAATGCGTTAATGAGGCCCCAGTTTCCCGCCCCTGGAGCCCTCGCGCGATGGGGTCGTTTTTCACCCTGAACATGGGGTGCAGAGCTTCGAAAGTGTCTCGGCATGGAGACTTATGACTTTATGGGGAAAGTTGGGATGAGTAGGAATGGTAGACATGAACTCGAAGAACACTGAAAAAAAAGATTGGTAGAATTTACCATTTCTTCACGCTGTATTTCACACAGTGTTAATTCAGAGTTTATTCTGCCAGAAGAAGGGTAAACGTTACTATATACTGGTACAGGTAACCATTTTTCTGACAGAATCGACTTGAAGATTGATAGAATTTACCATTCCTTCACGCCTTGTGAAATACAGCGTGAAGGAATGGTAAATTCTACCAATCTTTTTTTTCAGTGAAGGATGATCATTGGAGAGCTTGTTGAAAATTACTAATAATTTGCGCATCAAAAATGTGCAGCTCCATACCTACGTATATACACATCTCTTGTTTTCTGCGCTTTCGTTGTTTTTATTTCATTGCTTCCTCTTCTTCTTCATCATCAAGTTTTGGCAATTAATTAGCGCATCAATGAAAAGGCTTTTTTTTTTAAATTCAAAATTGTGTTGTTGAACTAGCCAACCTGTCTTTGTCTGTGATTCAAAAAAAAGTGTCACAATAAATCATGCCCAGTCCTTTAGACGAGAGAAAATTTTAACTTTCGTTTGCCAGACTTGGGTCCTTAAGGGTAACCAACATTTTAAGGTAAAGCACCAAGTAACCTGAACGCGGGGTTAATATTTTTCCTCTTCCTCTTTTTCCTCTATTTAATTTTCCTCTAAGCTCTTCTTAGTTTGTTTTATGTAATCTCTAATGCATCCCCATTTACCATATGACATATCAGGAGTCCTAAGCTAAGCTTATGCATTTGTTTTTTTTTTTTAAATTCATTTTTTTTTTCAAAACTCTTCAAGTAGGTTTAAGTAATATTTGATTTCATTCGATATTAGTGATTCTAAAGGCCAAAGTTTGTTATGCTACACTGAAAGAAAAATATCATAATCCCAACTATACTCCTGGCTGATTTTGGCGCCAGATATAAGTTGAGTAGTTCCAATAGCCAGAGGTATGGTTGATCCAACCAAACTTTCGGGAGACTCAACCGTATGGTTCAACTACTCGTATATCCGGCACCACAATCAGGCAGGAGTATCGTTGGGATTGTGATTTTTTTCCTTGTAGGGTTTAAAGAATTCAGGAGAAAAAAATCGCGGTGAAAAGAAACACCCGAGAAGAAAATTCAGGTGGGGTCCCTGAAATCGAGGCAAGGACAGTAAATCAATGGGCCCGAGAAAAGTGAGCGAACAAATCGATGCGTGAAGAGGGGTGCAGTGATAAGGGATA
The DNA here is from genome assembly GCF_918797505.1 of Bemisia tabaci. Taxonomy (NCBI): domain Eukaryota; kingdom Metazoa; phylum Arthropoda; class Insecta; order Hemiptera; family Aleyrodidae; genus Bemisia; species Bemisia tabaci. The sequence goes on along the minus strand of NC_092800.1, from coordinate 5,213,043 downwards.
AGCCATCGACGGGGCTGAGGAACATTCGGGGAGCCCGAGATGATTGAGATAAATGAAAGTCGAAATGCTGGAAGTTAATAAAGTAATAAATAACGTGAGGCTGGATTCACCAACGCCATGCGCCATGCGGGCATTGCCTTCGTAATTTAGGGGCCCTCCCACTCATAATCTCCTGTCCAGATCTTCCGACAGTTTGTTTTAAAACCTCCAGTCACATGTTCTGCCTTTACCTGATTGTGAAATTAAAATGAAGTTCAAATCAGGGAAGATTAGGGCATCCCGACCCTAGTACTGCCGTGCTAAGGAAGAACGTAGTATGAGCCATCGGACGTTGCCAAATTTCCTTCGATAAATACCGAATTTGCGGGGAAAATTGTGAATATTTTTTCCCAAAATTGTCAGACAATTTAATAGACAATTTAATCTAAAGTATCTGAACATTCTAAGAAAAATGAGCATAAATGTCGTCAAATTACATGGTGTATCAAGGGAAATTTGGCAACTCCCGAATGTTCATACGGCGTTCTTCCTTAGCACAGCAGAGTAGTTACAGACAGTGATTTTCTTCGAAAAATCCCAAATTCCTCGAGTTCCAAGGACTGTCACCGACTGATTCTTGAAATTGATAGACAAAGTCATAGACAGAGAAGAAAAAAGGCAAATGAAGTGATCCAATTTGTAGAAGCGGCTGGTTGCAATGAACAAAAGAGCAGTATAATCGACTGGCAAATGTAACCCACGAGAGACACCTTAGCTTCATCGTTTTTTCCTTTAGTGTTTAAGAACGACCCGTTTTAACCAATAGGATCCCTCCATTTCCTGATCGTCTACTTTGTTGGTCTATCAATTTTAATAATCAGCCCGCAGGCCCGTATTCGATAAATTCATCGATTTGAGCTAAGTTTTAGAAGTTCCTATCCAATCCAATGTCACGAGGAATGTCATACTTGAGAAATTTTTGACGAACATTGACTCTAGCACTTATCTAGTCCATAACGTTGATAGAGAGAAAATCTGTCATCCACAATGACGAAACTAAAATCGGAATGATTCATTTTTTCGCTTTCAAATTACACCGTATGCTTATAACTGCAAAAAATCCTGGAAATGGAAATGCTGAAATCCCCACTGCACTTCCAAGTCGACCTCACAAGCCCAGCCTGAAGGTCCTTTTTTACAAAAACTCTTCTAAACGCAAATGAATGGTGTGGTGACATTCCACCTATTATGTGCCTCATCGTTCGATATTGTTTCCTTTCTTGCTCATCAAAAGAGACACAATCTCACCTGAGCAAACTGATCTATAGGTGTTTGGATCACCTTGAGGTGAAAACAAAAGTGATCCAGACTGACCTGATGAGAAAAAAGGTGCCTGCATTGTCTACTATTACGCAAAAGTAAAAGGTGCGTTATACCGTTACTATCCCTCTTGATTCACACTAAAAAGGCCGTCTCGCAGCAAACAGTGGGATAAAATAACAAGTTTTTGAGAGCAAAAGCAAAATTATTATTTCATTTAAAAATGTCAATTTTTTTATTGCCGACATAGTACGCATTTCCATTTGGCTTACAGCTCTCAAAGATTGTTCTTCGTTTGTAATATTTCAATGTAGCTGTATTTTGCCTTTTCGATATATACCTGAATTTTCCAAAATTTTCCCAGATAATTATCTTAAATACGTTTTACTCATCATTCTAGGAATCGTGGCATTTACCAGAACTTTTTGCGCGATATAAATTCTGCGAAGATTCCTTTTCCGACGAAATTTATACATGCTGAAAATAGCGCTTACCTGAAGAAATTTCAGTTTTTCCAATTACTTTTATAAACACATCACGAATCATTATTTTCCATGTAAAGATTTTTTAATAGAAAATGTAAAGGATAATCAGGCCCTGTACTAAGATCATCATGTGAAGTTTGCGTGGTAGGTAGATAATTTACTGCAAAAGAGAACAAATCGAAATTATTCCTTGAATTTTCCGCACAATTTTCTCTGAACAGAGCTGGAAAATCACGGCAGTTTTCAAGAATCACTGTTAAGTAGTTTCTCATTTACAAAATAAAGTATGATGGGAGGTCTGCAACGTTACAAATCGAGATATGTGGTCGTGGACAAACACCGTCGACATGCCATAAACCCTAAGGAGATGATGCGCGGAAGATGTCTTTTGGCCTACCTCGAAAATTGAAGGCGAAATGGGAATTTGCGAAGCCTATATCGCCCTTCGCCTCAGTATCAATATTGCTTCCCTATAAATCGTAAGTTTGAGAACACCATAGATTTCCTGCTATGCTGTTTGATTCGTTCCATGTTACTCCTTTCTACGAGAAAACTCAACAAAATAACAAAACTGCACCCTCCTCCAAGGAGATACTCTCGTGGGATTTGTAAATAATTCAAGATGCCCACTCCTTTGGAAACTGTACGACGCTCCCCAATCTTTTCCCAGAGAGCGGGCCGTATTGAGGGAAAAATCATTTGTTTTGATTTGCCTTTCGTCACGGCCAGCGCCGCATTATTTAAGCTTTTTTTCCCCTCACGGTCGGTCAAAAATCACTTCTTTCGGACCCTCTTTTTTACGCAACGGAGTTTACACACAGGTTGAAAGGTAGTGTGGCGTCTTTGATCGTCGCACTAGATGTCGAATTCGCGATGGTTACGCAACTCGTAAAACAAAAACGAATCGTCGCCGAAAGGTGTTTGTTCTTCAAAAAAAGGAAAGGTGGACGGATTAGTTACGGCCAGTGACTCTGATCGGGGTTAATGTTGTTTGGCCGCGGTCATTGTGAAAAATCGAGGTGGTATGCGCATCCAAGCCATAGTTAAACCTACGTCCTCCTCTGGTTTTTATTTTACTGCCCAAAACTTGACTTAGTTAAACTTACTTCTCGAAATACTTAAATATTGATCATTGGACCGCGTTTAGCAGAAAGGAACCAAGCCACATCAGCTATTCACAGATTTAACTGGGCAATTTAATTTTTTACAAGAGAACTTTTCTGCAGATTTCTTTGAAAATTTTAAGGAATTTACTTCGTACTATGCGGAAAATCAGGCTCGGACCGGCCATGAGGCCAATCTGCCATTGGCAGATACGCCCCCTTGGTGCGCCGAAAACGCGCCCCTCTGACCGATAGCAAAATAAGAAGAGAAAAAAATTACGGCCGAGAATATATGCGGAAAATTTCTTAAATGAACGGAAGAAGAGAGAGTTAGGAGTAAAGAAAGGGGCTTTCACGCATGATAGTGGTGAACAGAGGTCCAAGAACCACTTTCTGAAGCGTAAACACTTTTCTGTGAAATTGTCACCTTTTTGTCGACGTACAGGCGCTTTATCATCCCACTCCTTCATTCGCTCTGTGTAACTCTCTTAGGAGCGAAGGTCTTTTCCATTTTTAGACATACGCACCCTTTGTAGACCTCTTGAGAGACCTTTAAACATATTTCTTCCTTTTCAAAATGACTATTGATTTGGACATATCATAGCATATCTCAAGCAAACATAACCTTCATTTATCTCGAAATTCAAAAATAAGAGGCATCTAAAGTGTAAACGCGATATGAAGATTCGCGCAAGATGGATGTCCACATTGCATATGAAAAATGTAAGACGCGATGGCGTGAGTCGTGAACTCGCAATACTCTGCTCTACGCTACTAGTTTGAAGCTCCATCTACGAATAAGACAAACGCAAACGAACACAATAATATGGAAATAAAGCGAGGAAAGGATGCGCGTCTACGACGGCGCAGAGATACAACTATTCGTACTTGATGGACGTCCGTGCTGCATCTGAAAAATTGAAGGCGCGATGACGCGAAGCGTGAGTTCTCAATGCTCTGCTTTATGCTGTCAATGAGGTGTCGCTCAGATTCGGAAGAAAAGTTAAAAAAGAGGCCCGAACATATCTCTCCTACCTTTGGCTGTGTTACTCACGTAGTGCTTGAAGCACCATTACGAATAAGACAGACGCAAACAAACACAATATGGAAATAAAGCGAGGGAAAGGATGCGCGTTTACGACGGCGCAGAGATACAACTATTCGTACTTGATGGACGTCCGTGCTGCATCTGAAAAATTGAAGGCGCGATGAAGCGAAGCGTGAGAACTCAATGCCCTGCAATATGCCGTCAATGAGGTGTCGCTCAGATTCGGAAGAAAAGTTAAAAAAACAGGCCTGAAAACATCTCTCCTACCTTCGGCTGTGTTATTCACGTAGTGCTTGAAGCACCATTACGAATAAGACAAACACAATATGGAAATAAAGCGAGGGAAAGGATGCGCGTTAACGACGGCGCAGACATACAACTATTCGTACTTGATGGACGTTCGTGCTGCATCTGAAAAATTGAAGGCGCGATGACGCGAAGCGTGAGTTCTCAATGCCCTGGAGCCAATGCCAATAAAGTGTCGCTCAGATTCGGGGAAAAGTTTAAGAAGAGGCTCGAATGCGTCTTTCTTGTCGTCGGCTGTGTTGATACTCGTTCTTTCTTCTTTTTTCAGGTTCTTGTCTGATTCTTTTTTAGGATGGACTTGCAGACCCACGTCTTAAATCTCGTGTGAACCGCAGCACTGGCTCGGTCCTTTCGGAAATTATGGTGCTTGGATGCGTCTAGTGACTTTAATTAGTCATGTTTTTTTTAAAATTCAGAAGTCTGTCGGTTACTTCGATGCGTTCAATTTTGCAATTTTTACTCTGTACGATTAATAAACTTTGAACCTGAAAATAGTGTAAGCTTGTGCTGCTTTGCCAAAATTTTCTGAACCTCTCTCCCTACGTAGGGAATGCCCTACCAGAAATGTCACATTACGCCCCTTGAACCAGCCAAGGGTCTACGCCCTCAGATGCGAGCCAGTCCGACCCTGCGGGAAATTCACTGACATTAGCACAAAAATACGCACAATCGTTTTCATGCAAAAAATTTAAATTGCTGAGTTAAATTTGACGTTTTCTTTGACGTGATGTTACTCTAAAGAGTTACGTCACGTTCGCCAAGATTGCTAAATTGAAAAAAAAAAGTCAGCAAAATAATGCTGACTGCCGAGCATGTAATCAGAGTACAAATCAGTGAAATTTCCAAATAGAAGTGGCAAACAGTTTTCCAGTTAAAATCAAATTGCGAGATGACATTTTGATATTTCAAACATTATTCATATGTTTTCGTCTCGGTAAACGACCATATGACATTGTTCGTGAGAAAAAGAAAAATTGTACCGATAAACTAAAAGCTGTAGCATAATTGAAAGGATAACTAGTACAATTGTTTTAAGAATTTGCGCCTTAAAGGAAAGAAAATAGAAAAGTAACGCCAATGCTTTCGGCTAATGGTAAGCTTGTGACGGCGCCAAACTATACCCACTTCTAATAAGAAGTTTAAATTTCAGCCGTGGTTACCCATTTTTTCAGTTTTTTCCTCGTCATTCTCCCATTTTCAGGCTATGAGCTGTATTAGTTTTTGTTGGATTTTAGAAAGAAACATATTTTTCTCGCTGCACTCCGACGGAATCCATCCCTTTTCAGAAGCAAGTTTTCAGTGATTTCAGAGGCTGCGGGAAGGGTAAGCAACAGTGTTGCCACTTTCTGAGCAAATCCCTAAAAATTCATCGAAACTTACGTAAAATTCACAACTTTCTCCGTAAAACTTGGCAGCATTACTGGGCGAAACTGAAGAAAAGTATTACTATCCGGGAGTCAGTCACGTAGGGACGATGTGTCAAGCTGGCAGCATTGCGACTCTGTTTATTGCCAGGGGGCACTTGGGCAGGATTGCCAACCCCGAAAAAATCCCTCTTTCATCCCTTATGCACTCGTTATACAAGGGCCGAATTTCTCGGCTGACGGCGGCAACCACCCTCAGGGATCTAGCAACACGGAACACCCATGACAAAAATCCCATCTTCGGTAACAAAATGCTGCACAATAACTCAAACGTAATTTTTCATTTCAGCCTTATCCCCATAAACGTGACTAGTTATCAGAAGTGCTTATTTCAAACAATTTTAAGAAGTATTTACTTCGCGGACCCGCCGCGCCGCGCCGCCACTGTCGATTTTGGGGGAGGGGGAGGGCGGGCGGGTCGGAATTCGTCGTTCGGCGCAACGCGTTTCTAATAAATCCGAATTATTAAAAACCGCCGTGGAAAAATACGCGACGTGTCACCAGCCGCAAAATGACGGTGTTGCCGACCTGAGGAAAATCATCTTCACTTTTTCGTAAGGATTAATGGATTTTGCTAGATTGAAACACGAAATTTGGCAATGCTGTGGGCAGGGTTGCCGGGCGTTACGGATAAAATCCGAATTTCACGTTGTTCTTTTTTATCAAAATCAGTGCGACCAAAATTACATAGTGATGGACCTCAAACACGACATCAAAAACAAATTCCAACATCTTCAACCCCCGAGCCCCCATTTTGGCCGCCATCTTGAATTGGAGGGGTTGGACGCAAAATTGAGCTTGACAACATCAAAATTATTTTTCTACACATCGAAAAGAGGAGAATAGGCCATTTTCCACACTTACTCCATTTATTATTCCACGGGAGGCTTCTTTTCAATATATGCCCGTGGACTAATTTATGGGGGCCCGCGCTGTGCCGCCGCCGCGCGGATCGCCGTGGCGCGGAAACCTTAAATCATAGACCCATCATGTAATATATCGTTGGAAAGCTTAAAAGACGCTCTTTTACATGGTGAGTATTTAAAGTGACCTTAATAATGCGATTTTAAAAGATAAATGGGTTAAAAGCTTTTTTATCAGTACACAAAAACCGGTTTTTATGAAGAAAACACCCTGTATATTGTCAAAATCAAAAATTTTGTGATTTTGTTGTATAAAAGTGGCAATGGGTAGATAGAGAAGCGCCTGCTGGAGAAAACACTCATTGAGCCAAACCAAACTCACACTTTTAGGGACGGAGGTTTTCCAGGGGGCTGATTCTTGAAATTGATAGACAAAGCGATCGATAAATAAGACTAAGGGAAAGTGGAGCCATCATGTTGGTGGAATGGACAAGGAGGCAAGTATTAGACTAGCAATTCATGAGAGAACCTACATAGTTACTCCGTCATTTTCCCCTCAGTTTATAATTTTCACCCATCTCAACCATTAGGATCGCTCCATTTTTCACTTTTTTCCTTAATCTACCGCTTTACCACTATATTGCCACTAAAAGCGGATTTAGGTGATTGGCAGGCAATCGCTCTTCTTTGAAATTTTTTTAGGGGCAAATTATTGCAATTTCTGTACAGGGTCCATTTTCAAACTTACTCTGTTGGATTTTACTCGAGATGCGTGAAGGATTTTCTTTTAAATACTTCTACATCACAATGTAGACCGCAGTGTACTCCTGAAGAAAGGAGCTATGTAAGAGACGACTAATGGCAAGCCGTGAATGATCGATCATCGATATTTCCCGATTTGAAGCTATGGTGAAGAATCAACTAGTGAGGTGTTCGTTGCGAACAACACCCTGTTTATCGATACTTTCCCATAGGTTTAAATGACAGATTAATCAATGCATCGCAAAGCACGCTACACCACTGTTAAGAAACAACTAGGAATAAAGTTCTAGGTACACTGAGAAAAATAAAAATAATTGGTCATGTGAACTGAACACTACGTTCAGTGTTCAATCATCCCAAATAGTCGGTTTGTCAAACTGAACTTCTGGTTTGTGTAACCGAAAGTTCGGCATAAATGACCAAAATTAGTTTGTCAGTTAACTTTACCGCACAAGTTCGGTTTCTGACGAACCGCACTGAAAAAAAATTCTCGGCGTTTTTACCAAGGTCCGTTGGTACCTTTACCATCTCACTTTTTTTAACCAGTTGTTGGTAATTTTACCAAGACAGACTGGTAAGCTTACCTAAAAACTGGTATTTTTACTGTTTTTTTCAGGTAAGAATACCACTTGTATTGGTAATCAATCCCCGGTAACTTTGCCATTTTATCTCGGCAATTCTACCACAGTCGATAAAAAATATTGGCGTTTTTACCAAGGTCCAGTAAAATTACCGAGAAAGTTCAATAATTTTACCGAGATTCTCGGTAAAATTACCAATTCCATGAATGGTAATTTTACCAAGAAAAACTGGGATCAAATAGAACCCTGAATTCTTGGTAATTTTACCCTTTCTTAGTAAATACACCGAGATTTTTTTTCAGTGCGAATTTCTTGGAATGACATGGATCACCGAATTTAGGTTGGTAACATATTTGAGGATTTTCAACAACATCGTAGTATTCATACGGGCTTCTTCCTGAGAAAAGCGACGTCGACACGGCCGAAAATGCAACCCAGGATTGGCGCTCCGAAGTGAAGTTGTAGGAGTTGGAGAAGATGTAGCGCGGGCTGTATTCATGTCATACCCATTGAACTTGCGGCAGTTAACTTCACTTAAAAGCTAGTCCTCCGGCAAGGGAGTGAAACTTGTTTATTTTATTATGATTTAATATTACCTGGAGGCAAAACTTTAAAGACTTTGGTGTCTGATGCGAGTTCGCGGTGTTGCTGTTTCCAGGCTTGCGCTTTTATCTTTTTTCGTGACTTTTTCCGGTTCACCCCGCCAAAGAATTGCATTAATGTAGTCAGGGCATTATTTATCTTCATGTAAGAAAACCTTTTGCGTAAAAAAGGTTTGTGTAAACTTATCGACAGCTCATGGGTACGAAGTTGGCGTACAAAGGAACGAGATCGTCTTCCTGGTGTCCCTGTACCATATTCGAGAGCATTGGAACACAAAACAAGATCAATTGAAGTTATGTTATTCATGATTTTGTAAGTTCAGTTTTACGAATGCTTTCGAATTGGAAATATTTACTTAATTTTACTAATTAAGTTATGGCCTTACGAATTAAGTTAACCAAGTACTTATCAACAGCTCGTGGGAGGAAGATTGGCGCACAAGTGAACGAAATCGTCTTCTTAGAGCCCCTGTACCATATGCAAGAACATCATACCACAAAACGAGAACATTTGATGCTCATCTCAGGGTTGATCATTCTTTTTTCAGTCAGAAACACATCATCCGTAAAAAAATAAACCCATCTGCAATTTCTGCAATTTATCATCCTTCAAGCACCCTCAAGCATCTGCTCAAAGATTTACTATCCATCAGTCAGTAGGGATAGAAACCCACAAACCTACGATATGACTCCAGTGTTACGACCAAAATTTGGGGAGTTTCATTTTTCTGGAGACATTCAGCATCTTAGGCTATTAATGTCATTACAGAGAATATGGAGGGTGAGTACAAATACAAAAATTTAAATTTTTAACTTGATGGTTGCAAAAGCTTTCAAAATTTTGGTTGTAACAATGGGATCGTCGTAGGTTAGCAGGTATGTTTCAAATAACTAACTTCATGCATGGAGACTTTCCTGGAATAAAACATGTATTTATGAGGACAGTTATGCACAGTTCTCCTTGAAAGTTTCAGATATCTTAGATTCAATCACCAATAAAATTGGCTAAAACATTTGAAATAAAATATTTACTACTTTCCGGAAAATTTGCCTTTATTGAAGGAAATGCTGCGACTTCTGAAGGCCCATGCGGCGTTTTTCCGTAGCACGGCAATGCGTGCATCACGTATCACCGCGCATCCCTTCCACGCCGGGTCCAAAGCTGCGTCATTACCCCGCGAAAAAGAGCGAGGATCGGAAAATGGCGGCGCACCAATTTGTCAGTGTCTGTTCGGGAGGAGAAAAAAAATGTCCGTGTAAAAATATACGTGCCCAATCTGAACAAGCTTAGAAGTTTCATTAAATAGGAAATCCAACTTCTTCCTTTTTTTAAATGGGGGAGGATTACGTGCCCTGGAATATTCCTCCGAGCGTGGGGTGCCCCAACCCCTAAGCCAGGGTGGGGGGCGGGGGCGGGAGGGGTGGGCGCGCGAAGGCAAACGTCTGATGAAGAAACATAGCTCCGAGATCCAGCACACAGGCAATCCGTCTCCCTAGAATATTTATGAGCCAGCAGCCTTCTGTATAAATGAAGGTTTGATAAATGATAGCTTACAACATTTTCGTCCAAAACTTCCCCCCTCGCGTTCCGACCCTCGAAGGGGGTAAAGCTCGGAGCAATCGAGGAAACACAAAACAAATAATCTATCCGCTCATTTCTCTCACTTTCTAACCACCCTTGCGCTCCCTCCGCCTTCCTTTTCTTTCCTACATTCCCTGGATCCGCAACAAATTCTACCCTGCCTTCGCCCGTTGGCTTTCTCGGATTTCTGATGCTACTGTCCACCCCATTTATTTATTTATCCTCTTATTTACTTATTTATTTATTTATTCCCACAGATTTCCCTTTTTCCGAGTTCTCCGAGTAAACTCTCTGTTACGTGGAACCGTAGGGTAGATAGGGAAGATATTCCTCATTAGAGTACCTTCGTACGGAGAGTATGGGCACTGGGCTCTATGTAGGGCATAGGGCCCCAAAATGGCGGCGCTTTGTTTTGGTTTTGAGGACGGGAAGGGGGTCATTGCCAACTTTGGACGGTTATCTCCACTGCACCTGCTGCCAACCTTACCACATTTAAGATTATTTTCGAAAATACCGCACGATTAACCTTAAAACTATAAAAACATGTCGCACGTCGCACAGTTCTCATTGCGAAATGCAAAAAAATACCACATTTTGAGTAATTTTGTATTTACATATACTTTCAGCGTCCGTTTTGGACTCAAAAAGGACCCACTCAGCCTAAGATGGCTGAGCCAATTAGAGTTCAAAAATTTTAATTTTGACTCTAATTATAATGTTTGGAACTTCTTGGCTTTGTTTTCCCCGCGAAATGGTGTGGACCCAGCACCATTTCTCCGCCTTGTTGTGTACTGTGTACCTACCTAATGAACATGATTTTTGGGTACTAGTGGATACGCCCCTGGCTACCTTATAACTCATAACCTTTCGAGATAGCATTTGAAATCTTTGATGAATATATGACTGAATTGAGAGAATGCAAAAGATCTCAGGTTCAAAGACGGTAAAAAGCTCGTTATAACGCCCTTGTCTTTTCTCCTTGAAAATGTATCGATTAGCTGTATGTAGGTATCGATGTATCTAGCTCTCAGTTATCAACCTCTTGGGACTATATCTAACTGCATTCAGTTTTCTACTTGAACCCAAGGCACCACTCGCATTAGTGAAACTACATTTTCAGCCGCTAGTACTTTGTGTGTACTGTGTTGAGTCCTGCCATACTAAGAAAAAACGTCTTATGAGCCTAGACGTTGCTGAGTTACATTTTATAGTACAGTAGTTTTAATGTAAAAATGTGTACACATATAAATAACACTCTTTGAATTTTTCAGAGGATTTATTCGTACTTAGATTTAAAGTACCTGAAAATGTCAAGGAAAAGAAAGATACATTTGTACAAAAATAAAGCTTTTATCGAGGAAACTTTGACAGGATTCGGATACCCATACAGTGTGTTTCCTTTGCACGGCGGAGTAGCTGCGGGGCCTCTTAGACATTCTGCCTTTTGCATATGAACCGCTGCCCTTTTGTGCTGAGGAAAAACGCCGCATTGACATTCTGACGTTGTCAAATTCCTTTCGATGGATTATTTATTTTCTCAGGTAGGTGGTAAAAATTTCTCTAAGTTTTTCAAATACTCTAAATCGAATTAAGTATACATTTCTTTAAGATCTGCAAAGGAAAGTATTCGCAATTCCTCTGGGAAGGGCAAATATCTGAAGATATTTGTCAACATTCGAATGCTCATACGGCGTTGTTCCATGAGAAAGACGGCGGTGGATAGTACATACTGCTATGCTTAGGAAGAACACCGGATGGGCATCCGAATGTTGCCAAATTGCCCCTCTGAAAATCTTTATCTCTGAAGAACTTTATGAATAATTTCCAGTGAAATTTTCAGACACTTTAGATCAAATTGCGAACAAAATTTTCAAAAATATCGGAAGAAGATTGTTTTCAAATTTCCCCAAAAATCATGATTTTTCGAAGGAAATTTGGCAACGCCTGAGGGTTCATACGGCGTTCTTCCTTGGCACGGCAGTATACCTTGCGGGCTGGCATTTCCTCACACACTGTGCGCCGACGCACCGCGCACCGTATTGGTCGTCGCAGCGTGCAACGGTGTGTGCGCTCCCAGTCACCATCCATCTTGCTGATTTATGGAAACTTTTACATTTTTTATATCTTCATTGCGGCGTTATGAGTTAATACCGATTTATGCGTTCGGCACCGCACTTTTGAGTCGCTGAGTTCGGAGCTCAGCCCGTGCCGAGAGCGGTGCCCACTGACACCCAAGTTTGGCTTGAGTGGCACTCCGCCCCCCCCCCCGCCCCCCTTTGCCCCCTCCGCCACCCCCTCTGCCCCCCGTCACCGGCCCCATCTTGAACGACCCAAGACTCCCACCCAGCAAGATGCAGCAAAAACTCGGAAGGAGGGCCTCCGAAAAGAGATTTGGAGATACTACCCATCTTATGGGACCATATACTGACATTATAGCTGATACTACAACTGGCGATACTGACTTTAGGGGCCGTCCCTAAAATAGGTAATGCTTCAAGGGGGTCTTTGTCAGCGCTATGTGGAGTTATTGGAGGGTAACGGTGTAGAGCAAAACGTTACGTAACGAGTTTAGGCGATTTTTTTTTTTTTTTTTTTTTTTTTTTTTTTTTTTTTTTTTTTTTTTTTTGGAGTTTCTGTAGAATATTTCGTCGGTTGTCTCAGAGATTTCAAAGAATCTCGGGAATCTTCTCTGCAATACTTCCAGTTTTCTTCACCAAATTGAAACATCAATTAGTTTAGTAAATGTAAGGTGATATTTAGATTATTTTGATCAAAATAGAGTTCTTCTTGGAATGGGGAGTAAAATCAACTTATGAGGTTTTTATGAGGTATAAAAGCCTGCGATGTCAAAACTTGTGAAGTAATTGTACTTGATAAAGCACCTGAGAAAAAGATATCATCATTTAGGCTCTTCGACAGCGGAAAAATCACAATAAATAAAATGTATCACTGTTCAAGTTAGTGAAAAATTAAACAAATAAAAATTTAGGAATTATTTTTGGTTTTTCTCTTCAAAAAATAAATTATGACAGGCAAGAGAGCAACTTTTTTTAAATGCCGAAAAGCTTGAAAAGTTGCGCACAATTTAAAAAAAATGAACTTGTATGCTGTAATAAAGAAATTTAATTGACGAAGAATAATTCTAATTTCCTGTGTCTGATTTTATCCGGTAGAGTTACAAAAATTAAGCGATGGCGAAATTAAGTGTCTAAATAAACGGACAGTTTTATCCATTACCGTGATTGAATCCTTTGAAATATCGTTGTAGATCGTGCGTGTACCCGAAAGAGAAAGTACCAAGGGGTGAACTGAGGACGAGGACGGGGGGAGGGGTTGATGAATAATTGTCCCTTCGCTGGGAGAGCACAGAACGGAGTTAAATAAGGTGTACAATACTGTTGTATCAGTTAATCCAGAGAGTCCAGAAATTTACAGCCCTTGAATAATATATAGGTCTTTTCAAACCACCCCTACACCCGTAACAGCCCCCGGGGTCCAGGTGTCCATGTATTCGCGCTGGGGGACGGCTGGAAGACTCGGGGCAACCGGTACCCCCATCCCCCCATCCCTCTCCCCGGCATCCCGTTGATCTGAAGTGCGGTTTCTAACGGGTTGCAAGCTTTATTCAAAGCAAAATTTATGACATCTCGCGCTCGGGCTTTGCGGGGAATCGAGGTGTGCGGAGGGACCCAACTTTATTCAATTATGGCCGTGTCCAAATCTACCCCCCTGATTTTTCCCTAGTGCGTCTCGTTTGATGTTCTGGTCATAAGTGTCCGTAAGGAGTATAGTGGACATGTGTAATCTATCACTAAGGTTTTAATTGTTTCAAAATGGTCTTCTTCTAGGTAGGACTAGAGTAACCTAGAATGAAAGCAGGTACCCGCTCCGCCAAAAATGGACTATTCGCTCGTCCAGATCGTTCAAAAATTACAATTAAAGTAAAAATGTTGAGCTCTACACTGAAAAAAATACTTCTGCTCACAAGGTTCCTACACTGCTTTTGTAACAGTCACAGAAGCTTCCGTTATGAGGATAGAGTATTCTGTTCCCACGACCAAAGTTCTGTTCTCACAACAGAAAAATTCTGTAAGTGTAACGAAGAAACTGCAGGACCCCCGTGAACAGAAGGTTCTGTCGTCAGCACCATGTATTTTTTTCTGTGTAATGAGACTCTAAACTCTCTAAACTTATTGAAGCTCAACATTTATGAATCTATTTAAAAAATTTTTTTAAAAAAGGTCAAAATGTTGAGCTCTAATGGGACTCTAAACTCTCCCTAAGCTCATTAGAGCTTACTTTAACAGACTTTATTGAAGTTATCGAACTTTTTGGCCTTGTTTTCCCCGCAATATAGTGTGGACCCAGCACTATTTTACCACCTTGTGTCCCCAAGTTATACCCAAAAGTCTGGAAAACTCCCCAAAACCGGCAACCGGGGTGGCGAATGTGTTTTTTGTCTGTAAGTAACAAGGTGGTGAAATAGTGATGGGTCCACTCTATGGGGGAAGGAGGCCAAAAAGCTCAAAAATTTCATGCAGAGTCAAAAATGTTGAGCTTTCGAGACTTTAAACTCCCTCTGAACTCATTAGAGCTCGAAATTGCTGATATTTTCTTAGAAATTTTTTATTTTTACCTTTTCTTCCTGATCTCCTGGTTGTATTCTTTTATTTCAGGAGATCAGGGAGAAAAGGTAAAAACAAAAATTTTCCATGAAAACATCAACACGAGTTCTGATAAAAATGGACAAACTTTCAAAATCACTGGAAAAAAAAACACATTGGATCTAGAGTCCAGACTCTTGAAAACATTGACAAGAAAAAATACTCTTGATTCAATCGGATTTTTGCTTGAATCAAAACGAAATCCGCCTAAATTAAGAGGCTTGGTTCTTGATTTAAGCAAAAATCCGATTGAATAAAGGTTATTTTTTCTTGTCGATGTTTTTAAGAGTCTGGAATCTAGATCCAATGTGTTTTTTTCCCAGTGAATATTAAAATTCTTGACTCCATTGAAATTTTTGAATTTCTAGGCCTTGTTTTCCTATCTCTCTTGAGTTTTCCTCTTGAATATTTTGTGGACCCAGCACTATTTTACCACCTTGTACTTCCAAGTTGTTTCCAAAAGCTGGGAAAACCCCCCAAAATCGGCAACGGGGTGGCTCCGGTGTTTTTCGTGAGATTTGACGCACGGACGCGCGCGCGGTGGCGTAGACGGCCATAAATCCCGCGGGCCCCAGATTACGTTTCCGTTCTAGAGGAAGGTCCGCGCCTTCGCCCTCGCCTTCCCGTTGCACTGACGCCATGCTTGCACCCGGAATCTGACTCGGCCCCCCCCTCCCCCCTCGCTACAAGCTTCTCCCCGCGTTTTCTTCTTAATCTTTTCCGCTTTGTCGAACGAAATTCTCCAAATTTACCGCACCCGACCATTGACTCCTTCTTCCGGGAGAGATCCATCCCCCCCCCCCCCCCCCCGCGGTCCAGGCCTCGCCCCAGAAACCAGGCCAAAATTTTAGGCCGAGGAGGAGCTCTCGAGCGGAAACATGTTTCTTTGAGAATATAATGCTTGTGTGAGAGAAGGATTTCTGTTTCCAAAGAGCAGTCGCGTTCTTATAGATATAATTCTGTAAGGAAACACTACTCCCGTGATAAAATTTTGGAGTGATTTTTTTTTCGGACATCGTATTTAGAGCCTTGGTTGGACAAATCACACGGAAAAAAAGTATCTTCATCTCAACCATATTCCTAGCTGATTTCAGCGCCAGATATTAGAGTAAATGTACAAGTGTGAAATATGGTTAAGCCAGCTGAAATTGCGGTTGTATCGACCAAACCTCTAGCTGGTGCCCCTACAATTAGCATGAGTGTGGTTCGATTATAACTATATACTATACTATGCCTTTACACTTCTGGCTACTGCAACCACTCATAAGAGTGGTAAGGCTAACGCTAGGCATAGCCATAAGGCTAGCGCCAAAATCAGCTGGAAGCAGGGTCGGACTGGCTCGCATCTGAGGGTGTAGACCCTTGGCTGGTTAAAGCGGCGTAATTGATATTTTCTGATGGGGCATCTCCTTCGTGGAGAGGGGTCTAGAAAATTGTGGCAAAGCAGCACAAGTTTACGCTATTTTAAGGTTCAAAGTTTATTAATCGCACAGAGTAAAACTTGTAAAATTGAACGTATTGAAGTGACCGACAGACTTCTGAAATTAAAGAAAAAAAAAAAAAAAATTACAGCCACTAGACGCATCCAAGCACCATTATTTCCATAAGAACCGTGTTAGTACTGCGGTTTACACAAGCTTAAGACGTGGGTCGTCTAAAAACCCATCCTAAAAAATAATCAGGCAAGAACCTGAAAAAAGAAGAAAAAACGAGTATCAACACAGCCGACGACAAGAAAGACGTATTCGGGCCTCTTTTTAAACTTTTCTCCCGAATTTGAGCGACACTTCATTGGCAGCATATTGCAGGGCATTGAGAACTCACGCTTCGCTTCATCGCGCCTTCAATTTTTCAGATGCAGCGCGGACGTCCATCAAGTACGAATAGTTGTATCTCTGCGCCGTCGTTAACGCGCATCATTTCCCTCGCTTTATTTCCATGTTGTGTTTGTTTCCGTTTGTCTTATTCGTAATGTTGCTTTAAACTAGAGCAGAGCATTGCGAGTTCACGACTCACGCCATCGCGCCTTACATTTTTCATATGCAATGTGGACATCCATCTTGCGAGAATAGTTGTATCGCGTTTACACTTCATATGTCTCTTACTTTTGAATTTCGAAATAAATTAAGGTTAAGTTTGCCCGAGATATGCTATGATATGTCCAAATTAATAGTCATTTGAAAAGGAAGAAATATGTTTAAAGGTCTCTCAAGCGGTCTATAAAGTGTGCGTATGTCGAAAAATCGAACCGGCTATCGCTTCTACGGGAGTTACACATAGAGAATGAAGGAGGGGGATGATAAAGCTCCCGTGTGTCAACAAAAAGGTGACATTCACAGAAAAGTGTTTACGCTTCAAAAAGTAGTTCTTCGACCTCTGTTCACCACTATGCGTAAAAGCATCTCTCGTCACTCCTAACTCTCTTTTCCTCCGTTCATTTAAGAAATTTTCCGCATGAATTCTCGGTCGTAATTTTTCTTTCTCTTCTTATTTTGCTATCTGTCAGAGGGGCGCGTTTTTGGCGCGCCAAGGGGGTGTATCTGCCAATGGCACATTGGCTTTATGTCCAGTCCGAGCCTGGCTGGAAGTATGGTTGAGATTGTGATACTTTTTTTTCAGTGAGGACTGTTGAAGCAAAGAGAGCAAAGTCTGTTTTGCTGATGAGTCCCGGAGGACGAAAGAATACAAGCGTTGGGGGCCATCAGCAAAGCAGTGAACATTGCTTCTTTTGCTTTAAGATGTCTCAAATAAAGCCCAGCATAAAAATTGTCAAATTTGAGTGAGATATACCTGGTTTATTACCAGAAACAGAAGACAAGGAAGATGTGCCAATGCAACCACACCTGAGAGTGCGCTGGTCAATGATTTGTTTGTGCTCAAGTATTTTTACTTGAAGATAGTTTTAATCCTCTATTTGGGATTTCCTAGTTAGAGTCATACTACTGTGGCCGGCACGGAATTCTGACTACGTCGAATGTGGGCTCATTGAATCTATGTTTCAATGAAGCATTTAAAATTAGAATGTTGACACACCACAGACGTGAACAATACTTAGAACCAGTTCGCTCCGAGATCAAGAAAACATTTTACATTATATTGTACGTTGGATATTTCATGCATAATCTCACACAAAAGGCCTTCATTGAAGTATTTAGGAAAGAACCCAAGAAAGTCAGGGCGAAGAAAAAAAAGTATATACACCAGATATTTTTGCCGTCTCAGAATATTGATCTCCAGCTCACTCAGTCCACAAAGTTAAAAGTTAAACGTCGGTCGTTACTCAGAAACTTTTAGCCCATCCGTCGAGTCTGTTGCATCTGAAAGAGGAATTAGCGACGGAGCAAAAACGAGGAAATGATGAAAAGTGCAAGTTTTTGATTCGCTCTAACGATGAAAAAAGAGGAAAGCTCCACAACCGAACCAGGGAATCTTCCAGTCGCTGAAAAAAACCTCCCTCCCCCCTCACCAGCCCCTCCTCCCACCGCCCGCTAATGCATTCCGTTTCAAAACTCCTCACAACATCGTAGAGAGTAGGGGGTATGCAGATGCATCGCGAAACAGAAAAATAAATTACCACCACACAGCAAAGCTGCCGTGGTAAGTAAGAACGTCTTATGATCCACCGGGCGTTGCCAAATTTCCTTCAACAAATGTTGAATCCTTAGGAACATTTGTGAATATTTCTTCTCCGATTTTTCACAGGACTTTGTGCATAATTTGATCTAAAAAGTTTGAAAATTCCAAGGAAAAATATTTTTAAAACTTTCATCAAAAATAAATATATTCCAAGAAGAAATTTGGCAACATTTGAATGTTCATACGGCGTTTTTACTTAGCACGGCAGAACGCATCTCAGCGGAGAAAGCCGTTTCTCCAATAAATCAACCCGCGGTCGCCGACCGGTTCGATATATATCGATAGTTTCCCATGGTTTAAACCGTGCGATTCGATGCACCGAAGGTCGACTTTCGAATCCTACGGGCGCTGAAACCTATAACTTGTATCTGATGAGAATTATTGGGCAAAGAAAACTGGAGTATTACCTATTAAAAATAGTTTTTATTAAATTTAAAACCCGCGGTGAGGAGAGTTACGATCTAAATTAAAAGTTGAGCAGGAACCCGCAGATAAAACCGAGCGAAAGAACAAAGTTCATAAAAAGTTTGCCCGACTCGTCAAACAAGGAGCCGGGAAGAAAGATATGCAACTGGAGGCGAGAGAGAGCCGGGAGCTTTCGGCGAGGGTGCGAGAGAGACGGAGGACCGAGTTCTGAGCTTTATGCAAAATAGATTGGATGATATACAGTACGCGCGGTTTGAGCGCACCAGACTTTAACTAAAGGCAAACACTGCGTGGAAGTTGGGAGCCGAGACTTAAATAAAGTTGCGGCGAGGATAGGAGGAGAAAGCTCAGACTTTTTTGCGCTCTTCGCTGGTGCGGAAGCTTCGGATCCGCTTTTTGTCCCGTCCTTGTCACGTGTTTACCCTGCATGAGTGTGAATGAAAATTGTTTTAATGTGGCCATGATGCGGCGGAGAAGCAGGGTCTTATTTTTAGTAGAGCGACATAGAGAAAAAAAGGAGGTGTTTGCATTTCGGGTATCTTGGAATTTTTTTTGATGATTTGATGACGTAGGTCGGTACAGCGACGTTTATCCTGTCGATTTTCTTGGAAATGGTGTAATTTAAGGAAAAAAGTCATTCTGTAAAAAGTGCTTGAAATTATATAATGAGTTGATTTAAGTAAAAAAATCGGACATTATGGTCCGTTTTTCATATTCCGAATTCCAGATTTCGCTGGCCAGGTTGTGACGACCTCCGTCACAGGGTAAACAAACCTCAAGATGCAAACACCTCTTTTTTTTCTCTATGGTAGAGCGACTTCTCGGAGAAGCGAAGATGGTTTCAAGCTCATATCATCTTACTCGATTTTTGAATGTTTTGATACGAACTTCATGAGCTTTTTTTTATGTTAGACAACAAACTGGACGTATCCATGATAAACGGAGCCAGAGGCGGGTGAAAAAGAAGGAGTGCTCGTTATAGTTGAGGGCCGTGAGAATGATAGGAAATTAAAAAGCTGACGACGGAGACGAGAATATTCAAGTTGACGTCACGTATATCTTGAGTCCTGTCCACAACGCTATTGTAATATGCCCAAGGCTCATGAGTCCGTATATTTTGGCGCTTAGTTCCTGTTAACGTAACTGAAAATCCCACTTTTCTATTTTTCCAAACGGAGTCACGCCTACTGTTACAATTTTTCTTACGCAGTTCACCACGAGCACACCCCATCTTTCCCACTCGTCTCAAGTTCCATTTACGCCGAATACGCCGAATACGCCGAATTATATGCTTTTGTACACCAAATGACTATGCAGAAGTAAATTTTCACTCGTAAGGCTACCTAGTACTTTTTCAGCCTTGAGAGCAAGCAAGATGCTGTTGCTGAACATAATTTGCTTTGAAGTATCATGTGTTTCAATTTGTATACTTATAGCAATGAGGGTTGCACGACCTACGTCATTCATTACAATCGAACTTTTTAATAGGGTTGAAGGACAAGTCACTCACGGTTTGGAAGTTGAAAGAATTTACAAGTAAACCTGTGCAAGTAACGCATCTCAAGCGTGTTTAAATGAATCTGAAACGTCTAAAAATCACCGAACCATCATTTTTGTTACCAGTGTGAATTGAAAAATTTTATAGCAAGAGTCTGTTGGATACACTACTTTCTTTTAAAAAATAAATAAATAAATATAAATTTTCTAATATTGGAATGGGACTTTTTTTACTTTCCTGTCAGTATTGGAAGAAGGTATTGATATTTTGAACTGGAGTCAGTTTTGACCATGGTTTGAAAGTTCATTGGCACCAACGCAAAATGTTAACCCTTGCAATGACACTGAATCCCTTTCGCTCATGCTGGCTTGCATCGCTGCCATTTGAGTTTCAGTCGACGCTTTGACATTTCAGCGAAAAACGGAAATGTCACCTTGAAAGAACCGGCGTCGCTAGATTGCGAGGGATAATTTTGTTTTCATCACAAGTTAATGTCAGCTTGATTTACACCACCGTGAAATCGGACAGCTCGGCAAGAAACAAATCCGCAGACACCAAAAGAGGTGTGGTGTCAACTTATGAAAGGTTATGCGTCTGAGCCTGAGTGCATGTCTCCATCCACCCTCAACATGACGAGTTAGGATTAGTTGCTGACATGAAATCTTGGACGCCCACTGACCCACGGATAATCGCAAGTATGAAGTAGATCTGAAGGAGCAAGTGACTTTTATATTCACGTCATACGAGCTGAAGTATGAATTACTTGTAGGTTCCGTTGTTTGTTCGTTTTTATTAAAAATTAGTAGGTGGAATGGGGAAAAAATGTATATTTATCCTAATTTGCGATGCTGAAAACTTCCTCTCATTATTTATTTTTGACTAGGGGGTACTTCCCTTGACCACTTCGCGATGCAATACCTCGAAGCGCTTTGCGACACTGGCAATAGGCGTTACGCGTCAATCCTATGATTTTAAATTATGGAGTAAGATATGGTATGGAAAAATACAAATTTTCCTGATTTTTCTCTGTACGTAATTCCCATTGAAATTTGCAAGCATTGGTGTTAGCTCGTTCTTTTTCGATAAAATAAAAAAGAGCGTAGGCTCTAAGACGCTGCAAATAAGATGCGGGAGTTTTCAGATCCATGATCCTATTAAACTGTCTTTGAGGTCGGTTTCATTCAATAATGATCACAGAAAGGTGAAATGTCTTATACTGAAACTTTTGGTAAGAATAAATGGTAATGGACGCAAAGGATCAGGTCCTTCGCCTGCCGCACCAATGCGATTCGAGATCTTTCACATGTGAGTTTAAAACTCACAAAGCGCGGAATATGTGCGTTTACGTGCTTTTCGAGTTTATTCAGTGTGCAAACACGGCTTTTCGTTTGAAGGCATCATGCGATTCGAGATACTTCACTTGTGATTTTTAAAACTCACAAAGCGCGGAAGATGTGTGTTTACGTGCTTTTGGAGATTCCTAGGGGTGCAAACGCGGCTATTAGGTCGGTCTCATCACGCAATTTGAGATCTTTCACTTGTGAGTTTAAAACTCACAAAGCGCGGAAGATGTGTGTTTGCGTGCTTTTGGAGATTCTTAGGGGTGCAAACACGGCGATTTTTCCCTCCAACTCCATAGAAAAGTTAAATGCAACAAACTGGTGATTGTACGGTGTACGCACAGGCACAGTATTTCTTGAAACCTTGACAATTAAAACCACTTTGATTTACGTATTGTGTGTAAGAATATAATTTAAAAAATGTTCAAATATTGTAATTTTTCGATACTTCTACATTTCTCAAACTTTCTCGCGCTGTCATACATACCCGCTTACAAGAAAAAAACTGCAGGACAACTATTATCTAAGCACTCGATCACATATGAGCACTTAAGTTGATGTCCTAACACGAACACAAGGGCACACGATAAAATCATTATTTTTATTTTTCTCGTCCCAAAAAAGAGCAAAAACCTCAGGATATGAATCAAAGGACGCGCTGGTTGGAAGAAAAGTCCAGGAAATGGACACGAGTCAAAGCTGTTGAAAAATACCCCCGGGTCGGAGACAGACTCTTGGCTAATAGAATCCTTGAGTTATGGTCAAAATGAATTTGAATTGAAAAAGCAGGACGGGGATAAATAAACAAAATAAATATTTTACTTTTTATGGGGTTAAATAGCCGCGAGTCTGTCTGGCTCCGAGGCGAAGACGGAGAGGGGTGGAAGGAAATAAACAAGAAGAAATGATATAAATAATGGGTGATAATATATAAAGCGAACGCCCGGCTGATAAACTTGCTCTCGATGGAGACGCTGGATTTTGGCAAAGTCCGTGTATACGACGAGTGCGCGACTCGGGCAACAAAGGCCGATGGTAGTTAGCGCGGTGGATACGCGATTTACAAGCGGGACTTGAAAAGCTCGCGCAATGGATGGAATACACACATCCTCGCTGATAAATCAACGGGCGAATTTTAAAGAAATAATTTTCAGCACGCAGACCCCCCGCCCCCTCACCCCCTCGCGGCCCCGGCGGGAGTTCTTTCAGCTTCCAGTATTGCTTCCAGCATTTGGACCTTGTAGAGCTTGCGAGAAAGCATTCATCCTATCCGCAACGCCCCGTCTGTGTCTCAAAGGTATCTCGAACAAACTGCAAGTTGCACTTAGCATCTCAGGGTTTCTTTTCATGTTGATGTTGTTTTTTTCCGAGAGACCCCGATTCAGCGGGTCGGTTGGAGGGTGGTTGAATAGGGATGGGTCCAAACTTTTCTCCGGGGGAAATCCAAGATAAAAAATCCGAGAATTAGAATTGGAGTTGCGAAATGAACTCTGATGAGTTTCAAAACGATGTTTGCTTTTTTTCACGTTTGCCGGTGTTTTTGTTGCCTATGCATCAAGATTGAAGGCGAAATTTCAGATGAACGATTCCTTACCGATAGATTGACAAACACGCTCATTGGTTCAATTGAAGCAGATGGAGCCATGTAAATGTGGTTTATACTGCCGTGCTAAGGAAGAACGCCGTATGAACCTTCAGGTGTTTCCAATTTTCTCCCGACAAATCACTAATTTCCAGGAAAATGTTTTAATATTTGCCTACCAATTTCTCAGATACTTTTGATTGTAATTTGATCTATAACTTCTTAAAATTTCAAGGAAAAATATTCATAATTTTCCTCAAAAATAAACATTTTATCCAAGGAAATTCGGCAACTCTCAATTGTTCATACGTCGTTTTTCCTTAGCAAGGCAGTATAATGGAGTTACGCTCCCTCGCGATCGTCTGCGGTCTAATGCTTGCATTTGATAGACAAACCAATAGAGAAAGAGGACACAGGGCAAATGGAGAGACCTATCGGTTGAAATGGGTGGTTTTCATGGTAGAAGGGGGAAAATGATGGACAAACTAAAGGGTCTCTCATCGGTTGCCGTCAGTTACTTCAGTTAGACCATCACAACAACCCACCTCCACCAATAAAATCGCTCCATTTCCCCTCTATCTTCTTTGCATATCGCTATGTCTATCACTTTGTCTATCAATTTTACTAAGCTGGGGAACGGCGCACAGTGTGACGAGTCAGTGGAAGAACTTGGCCAAAATTTTGAATCGTGAAAAGCTCAAAACTCCATCGTTACAAAACGTTGAGGTCTTAAAAGTGATCCCATTGGTTTCCTCGTAAAATTTACAAAATTGATTTAAAAGCGCCCCCCAGACTCTAAAATTTGACGAATCAATATTTAAATTTGCAATTTTAGTCGAAAAATAATGTCCGACCTCTCCTATCGACTCGATCCACTGTGCGGCGATACTGCTTATGGTTGAATGTACAAAATCCAACGACGTAAATCTATCTCATCATCGCATTTTTGAATGACGAACATTCTCGTCCAGTTCTAACACCCATCGCAGCCGGAGGCAAGCTAGACACCACAGACCCAACAGGTACTTGGTACAATACAAACAATCTTGAGAGAATACGGACGTATTTCTACCGAACAGAACTATGTGTATTATGACGTGAGCCCTGTTATGCGTGTATTCTTATGGGTCTCAGAGCTCATGTCTCAATGCACATAGTTCCGTTTGGTAGAAATGCGTCCATATAACTCTCAATCCGCACGTGTTTGCGCATAATCCGTGATTCGAAGCAAATGATATAATAAATATCGTCCGAGCATAATTACTCCGACTACAAGATGACTCTATACAGCCGCGTTCCGACATCTCGTGAGACCCACGCCGCCCTCCCCGTTGGGTTATCCGGAGGTCACGGGGCTGGGAAAAAAGATCGGGCGTGCAGCACCGGAGTTTCCAATAAATCAATAGGTGCGCTGAAACCTCACACAGAGTGACCATAAAATCGTATTCTTACCAACGGAATTCGCCGTGCGCGTTTAGAATTTTTCATGGAGATTCATTGATTTTCACCGTGGGTTTCTATCTACGTAAATGGTGGGATACTGTTAAAATAGTCAGTAAAAATACCAATTTTCTGGTAGTTATGTGTGTCATAATTTCTATTACATGATTATTTTCATACTCTGTGCGTTTGGAATTTGTTCTATGCAGAATAGGCTTTTACGGTTTACATTGGGGGTTTTCATCGTAAACGTTGGGACACCGGAAAAAGTTTGTTAAGATACCAATTTTCCAATATTTATTCATCATCAACTAATAATCGTGTATTTCACAATCCCTCCGTCACTAATACAGGAACTAGGGTGTTTCATTTTTATTGGAAATTTTAGTGAAATGTACAGGAAATTTCCGACGAACAATGGATATCTAGAACTTTGATACATTTACAGTTTTTCTTTCTTTTCTCCACGGTGAAATTTTACAAAAGGAGCGTTCGAGTATTTTTATGGCATTGGTGATGTTTGATCAACTGTAGATTCTAATCTACATACCGCTTAAAAAACTCATGGCGTTACAATACCTCTTTACCGAATCATTCAAAGTTTTTAAGGACATTTATGTATTATTTTGTTGATAAACAAGATAAAACTTAGCTGAAAATAACAAAGTTACTTTTTCCGCTGTTTGCATGTATTTCAACGTTTCAACTTTCAAAATGTCAGTAAAAATACCAATTTTCTGGTAGTTATGTGTGTCATAATTTCTATTACATGATTATTTTCATACTCTGTGCGTTTGGAATTTGTTCTATGCAGAATAGGCTTTTACGGTTTACATTGGGGGTTTTCATCGTAAACGTTGGGACACCGGAAAAAGTTTGTTAAGATACCAATTTTCCAATATTTATTCATCATCAACTAATAATCGTGTATTTCACAATCCCTCCGTCACTAATACAGGAACTAGGGTGTTTCATTTTTATTGGAAATTTTAGTGAAATGTACAGGAAATTTCCGACGAACAATGGATATCTAGAACTTTGATACATTTACAGTTTTTCTTTCTTTTCTCCACGGTGAAATTTTACAAAAGGAGCGTTCGAGTATTTTTATGGCATTGGTGATGTTTGATCAACTGTAGATTCTAATCTACATACCGCTTAAAAAACTCATGGCGTTACAATACCTCTTTACCGAATCATTCAAAGTTTTTAAGGACATTTATGTATTATTTTGTTGATAAACAAGATAAAACTTAGCTGAAAATAACAAAGTTACTTTTTCCGCTGTTTGCATGTATTTCAACGTTTCAACTTTCAAAATGTAGGTGAAATTAAAATATTTAAAAAAAAAAAAAGAAACAAAAGCAGAATTAGGACTTTAATAAGAATTTCATTCTTGATTAAACTCATCATTAAAGCATATGATTTTCTGGTCAAACAAATTAAAATTCACTTGTTGCTAATTACCTGTCTCTAAATGCTTCAATGTTATTACAGAATACCCTGTATCTCCACTCAAAACACAGTCGCACAATTTCCCGTGAATTCAGAGATGTATTCGTTCCAAGACAGAACGTATCGTTTAAAATGATGCATTTTTGCAAAGAACCCATCTAATTTACCATGAGAATCATCCAGAAGGAGGTAAAGACACGAAAAAATGGCAACACCGTAACAAGGCGACATCAAGAGGGATGGTCGCGGCTAGACAATGCACCATACATCAGCTACAAACGATTCGGTGTTCAGATCGCGCGAGTTCTTTCATTCAAACTGCAAACCACCGGGTTTCGATGCCTAACATTGAAAGAGATTTGTACATCTTTTTGAAGGAGAGGGAAACAAATATAAGGTGCAAAAAACCCATGACGTCATGTTCCGCGTAACTTAGTGAACCGTTTTTTTTCACCATACTCTCATCAAAGATGCATTTTCGGCTGCATCAAAGAATCAATTTTGTCATTAATAATTACCATTATTTGTGTACGCATTCTTCAAGCGTCCTTCCTTTTTTTCCTTCGTTCCTATTTTATGTCTTTATTGTTACTGCCCTCTTTAGAGGTGTAAATGGCCTTAGATGCTAAAGCACCGCTTTAAAATAAAATTATTTTACTACTACTACTTTCTTCCTTTTTCCTTCGTTCCTTTTTTCTGCCTTTCCCCCCCCCTTTTCATCCTCCTTTAGTCGGCTGAGCAAAAGGGGAGCGTTCGCCCCTTACATCCCCCCATCCCCTGGATCCGCCTATGAGAAAAACTTTCGACAAAATATCAACCGAACTTTCAGGTTAATTTGTGTTCCTTTCCCCATTTGAACACAAGATGTTGGTTACTTTTTCTGTCTCTGTATACCGAGGAGTTAATAAACTAGGAGAAACAGGTTAATATTCCTGTTCTAATCCAACCAAGGAATTGAATTAGAATAGTAGTTACTTACATAAAGATTTATTTACATATCGGAAGCTTTTCGGCCGTTCGGCCATTATCAGCCTTTACAAAAATATTCACATTTTAAAATCACAAAATAATAAAATGCAAAAAATCTAATAAAACAAAATTACAGCACATGACCACATGATCAAATACAAATCTCGGGATTTGTATTTGATCATGTGGTCATGTGTTTCCGATATGTAAATAAATCTTTATGTAAGTAACTACTATTCTCATTCAATTCCTTGGTTAGATTAGAACAGGAATATTAACCTGTTTTTCCTAGTTTATTGATTGTAAGAAATTGCTACAAGCAGAATGCTTATTTATTTTAGGAATATCGAGGAGTGCATTAGCAAAAAATTTAAAGTCTCCGTCAAACGTATCATCGTTTCAAATCGAAAAATTTCAAACCAGGGGATTTTTTCAGGAATTTTTGTCCTTTTTTGAGTCTCTTCTAACCCCCTCCCGTCTGCAGCGTATTAATATTGCGTTCGTCCAATTTGACGGCGTCGAAACTCTCGTTTCCACACGCGCGGGACGCGGCATCTCCTCCTGAATATTTATTGCCTATTAGGCCCGGCGTTGAGGCCCCGTTTGATTTATACGATTTCTAATCTCTTTTTTTTCTTCCCGCGTCATTACGATCCATCGGAGCAGCCAACTTCCGATGACGATGCTGGCTTTTTTGTCCTTTCTTTAAAAAAAAATTGACGGTTAAAATCATAGACGGATCCAGACACTTCGAAGGGGGGCGTAAGGGGGGGTCCAGAGGGTCCCCTAAGAAAACCCCTAAGAAAATTTTCAAACTTTTAAAGCATAAATTATGTTGTTTGCCGAAAAGTTCAACAATTTCGGTCAGAGTCAAAAATTTCAGGTCTAATTTTTTTGAACCATCTTGCCCTTATTTTCTCCGCAAAATAGTATTGTTCCAACACTATTTCACCACCATGTTAAATATGGCTCAGGCCTATTCTTAAATGTTTTTCCCCTTGTTTATACTAGAAATATGCAAAATTCTATCATGATGCTACTTCATATTTGACCCAGTGGTACTGTAGGGTACGGATAACCAGAAATCTCGTAGCATTTATCATTCTTTTCGTGAATGCGGTTAGAGTTACAGTATTCACTACCATAGAGTCTGTTAATGCTTACCATACTCATATTACTGTACCTACGAGCTTTTTATTTATATTTATTTATTTTTTTATTTTTTTTTCCAGTGTGCTTTCTCCATATGACGCATCTATTCTAACCTTCATCAACTGGATTCTGTAACATCATGCTTGAGCCAGTTGATAACGCTCAATATTTCTCTACGGTTTCAATCTACCCATCCACTATTCACCACCATAGCTGACCGCTCCCTCCCCACCCTCCACCACCAAAAAATCAAACAGGCAGAAATTTCGCCGTTCCGCGAATGTGCGGCAAAGAGCACGGCGGCGGCATGCGGCATTGCGGCTAGCTCATATCACATTGCAGTCTGCCCGTTCCGACACCCCTCCGGACCCCCCCCCCCCCCGGTCGTGGGGAGGGGGAGGGGGAGTCCGGTTATTTAGTACCCAACAACAAACGTTGCACCTGCCCAAGTTCCTGCACACCACTTTATTATTTTAATTTATTACGCGCGATCATACGTACGTATACGTATTAAAAACCAGGGGGGCTCAGGGGGGCCGGGAAAAATGAAACGTCCCGTGAATTATGGTGCTCCACAAAAATACGGCGGCGGCGCGGCGCTCGATGTCGATATGCTCCGCGGAGCGTCGCGAGCAGCGCCGCCGTGCTAAGGAAGAACGCCGTATGAACCATCAGGCGTTGCCAAATTTCATTTCATAAAACGCGAATTTCCTGGTAAAGTTATGAATATTTTCCTCCCAATTTCTCAGATAATTTAGTTCACAATTTTACCTAAAGATCCTGAAAATGGAAAGGCAAAATATTCATAACTTTCCTCAGAAATAAACATTTTATCGATGGAGATTTGGCAACTCTCCAATGCTCATACGGCGTTCTTCCTTAGCACGGCAGAGCGTACGTTGTGAGGAGCGCATTGCGAGGGGAGAAAAATTGCTCTGATTTTGACGTGTGTTGTTGTCGGGGGGAATTAAAAAATTAAAAGGGGGCAAGCTTTGAAATTGACGCAAAGTTTTTAGAATGGACCAAAAGATAAAACTTTTCAACTGTATTTAATGTATTTAATAGTTTAATGTGCTCGTACATGGAAAAAACGTCTGACAATCCTAACTATTTTCCCGGATAATCAAAAATTTGATTCTGGCTGTCATTTACAAAAAATGCAGTTTTTTCTGGGGTATCATTCGTAGATTTTCCAGTATTGCTTTTCCCATGCTAGCGACCTGGATAATTTTCCATTTGTCCTAAATAATTTTGGCGCCAGTTATAAAAGTAATTGCACCAGACATAGGTACGGTTGGGTCACTCAAAAGTGCGGTTGGATCAACTATACCTCTGTCTGGTGTAACCACTCTTACAACAGGCACCGAAATCGGCTATATGAGAATAGTTGAGATTGTAATTCTTTCTTTTTTCAGTGTAAGAGTCTCATGTAAATCCTCCTCAATTATAACAAAATGAATAGCTGCAGTAAAGTATGATCAATTACTTTTAAATTTAAAGACCAAAAAAAAGAACAAACGAAAAATGGCTTTCAAGTCAAAACTTAAAAGTTAAATGAAAGGACGAGACGATCCGTTGGAACTTTACGAGCAAAGTTTGAAATCAAGCACGATTGAGAACACGATGAAACATGTACATATATAAAACCGAATATTCAGTAATTCGCCCGAACATGGATCGCTTTCATTGCTTAATTTTGGATGTATACTCATTTCATCAGTGACAGTAATGTATTTTCTTTGTTTCAGGTTTGTTGCGCAATGATTTTCATTCAAGTACATCACGTAGCCACGTATGAATCCTGTAAGTTTCCTTCCATGTTGTTATCCAAAATGCCGTAGTGTGTTGAACGCAAGCGTCTTTCCCAAAGTTTTTCCATAGATTTTTCCAGTATGATATTTTACTTTTACAATATCAGAAGTGCATTGTATCAGATGACAGACGTTACGTTTGTGTGTAACGATGCGCCAGTTATTAGCGTAAGGTATTGGCTCTCCATAATGACTAATTCGACCAACGCTATTTATATAGGTGGATCCTGACACTACAAACGGAGTGGGTGTGAGAGGAGGGTCCGGGAGGCTTCCCAGACATTTTTAGAAATTTTAAAACATTTACGATAATATTCAGTTTGAGTCAATTTCGCTGTGAAAAATTGCCAAATATAAGCGTCCTTTGTTCTTTTTTCCTCTACCCTTCCCCCTCCTTTTTTCAGGCAAACGGGGGAACGCAAGCCCCTTACGCTATTCTTTTGGATCTTTCTATGGCTGTTCATGATTTTTTAGCGAATGGGGAGTTTGAATATACCACTTCCAATGTGAACTACGAACGTTAGTTTTTAACTTATGCAGGGTCGGATTTACCTACTTGCCGCCCCCTTCTGATTCGTTGTGAAACATTGATACAAACCATAGAGTGAACGTGCCGGAGTAGGAGGGGTGCATAAGACGCGTTTACTCGTGTTGGGCACATTTTTTGTGAATGTCATGTCAACACTAGCAAAAGTTCACGGAACTTTGCGCGAAAGTTCCATAAACCTATATCTCTGTGTGGACAAGACCTTTCATTTATGAGAAAGGAACAAAAAAATTATGAGAGAATATACTTGAATGTGGTTTAGGTAATAATTTTAATTTCCGCCACCACGCCAACCGCATTGTGTTTGGTGCAATGCGTGAAGTATCCTTTCAGTCTTGTAGGCACTATGAGTTTCACGCCAACCGCTGCTGACCGCACTATACGTTTGACGCAATGCGTGAAGTATTCGTGGAGTCTTGTAGGCGCTAATATATGTTTCATGGTGACCGGCGTGCTGAGGGTTTCGCCTTTTCATCTTAAGTCCTCGTCATCATTGCTCTCGGCGCCGCGCCGCTCCAGGCCAAATTGCGTGTTTGGTTTCTCTCTCAACTAGACCAATAGATGGCTCTGTCCCATGTATCGCCGGAAAACGAACAAATTAGAAATTACTGTACTTTGTCTCTCAGGAAATGAGAGATTTCGTTCCCGTTCTCGTTTGTAATTTTATTTCTGAGTCCGATTTTTTTTTTTTATACCTACATTTGAAAAAATTGCAACATTTGCCGCCCCCTAAATTTGCCGCCACGGGCCGCGGCCCATGTGGCCACCCCCTAAATACGGCCCTGAACTTATGGCTTAATTTTGGAAGTTTCAGATAAGTTCAATGTAACATACTCTATCTATAAAAACCGTAAGAGTGACGCGTAACTCATAACGCCTAAGGCGCGAAACGCTTCTGGGGGTTGGACCCCCTATTTCTGCATGAAATTTTAAAGGAAAACATGCCTTTTCAGAGGACTCAATCTTGCTTCACTTACTGATTCATTTATCCAAAAGGGAGGGTATGTATTCGATGGACATGAATAGATCGAAAAATAAAAACGTGAATCGATCGACATGATTTGATCGACAAAACTCGATCAATTCACGGGTTTGTCGATTGATTCTATTCATGTCGATCGAATCCACACCCTCCATCAAAAAGGACTTTTGAGTCATTTACCTTAGAGTACCTTTATACAGGAGAGTATTGCCATTTCAATTATTTTACTACAGAAAAAGTGTGCCGCTTATTGATTGATCGGCTACCGTGGAGCCCCAAAGTTGGACCAATATAAAAAATATCAGCCTCTCCGCTCCTAGTTTGGCCCAATGTAAACAAACAAGATGGCGGAAAAGTTCTGCAAAGGTCTAGACGTGATTTTGGGTTCGGATCGAACTTTGATGAATATTTTTGCCGAACATTAAGCTTTGATTGCGATTATCATGTATTCCTCAGCCGATAATACGTGTCCTTCTGGGTCGGGTTTGTTTACATTGGTCCAACTTTGGAGCTTTACGATAGCCTAAAATTGATGAACCAATCAGAGAGCGGCACAGAGATGACAATTCTCTCCCGTACACAGGTACTCTAATTTACCTTGTTTTCCCCCAGCGACATCTAGTCGAAAAGCTCGCCGATCTACCGCGAGCGATATTTTTTCGATTACAAGTCGAAAGGATGGGGACATAATAAAGGGCAATTACAGAATCATGAGACGTCGCAGGCTCGAAAGTAGCCAATAAATTTGAGCATAATACGAGATTCGACCAATAAAAGATGAATCGCTTCGCGTTGAAACCTACTCGGATGGCTCGCCCGCCCTCCGCGGATTTTGGATGGCCGCCACGTTGCCGCGTTGTGCCGAAAAATAGGATTTCTTTGACTGGATGGGCGAAGTATTCGTGCCGATTCGGCAATCGGGGGTGAGTGATGAGCGACGTCGGATGACGTACGTTCGCCTCGCGCAGCTTTTCCCTGAAATGTGAGATGCATCCCTAAAAGGGGCGTCAGGGGTGGTGCCATACTTTCACGAATACATTATTTTGGAGCTTTGCGATATTTTATTGATCACTGTAGGAAATTTTTTCATTAGAAAAAAGAAGATTCATAATCTTGCACACTGGAAAAAAAGTCACTGGCATCTAGAGACCTGACTTTTAATAATATTGACAAGAAAAAATACCCTTGATTCAATTGGATTTTTCCTTGAATCAAAGAGCCGAGCCTCTTGATTTAGGCGGATTTCCTTTTGATTCAAACAAAAAGTCCAATTGAATCAACAGTATTTTTTCTTGTCAATTTTTTTAAGAGTCTGGACTCTAGATTCAAACGTCTTTTTTTCCAGTGCACGAGCGCAATCACTAGAAAAAAAACACATTGGATCCATAGAGTCCAGACTCTTGAAAACATTGACAAGAAAAAATACTCTTGATTCAATCAAATTTTTGCTGAAATCATAAGGAAATCCGCTCAAATTAAGAAACTTGGTTCTTGATTTAAGCAAAAATCCGATTGAATCAAGAGTATTTTTTCTTGTCGATGTTTTTAAGAGTCTGGACTCTAGATCCAATGTGTTTTTTTTCCAGTGATTAAGTTGCTTCAGAAAGAAACAAAAAGTGAGCTTTTAGCTGATTTTATTCTTATTAATAAGGAAGCTAGGGTATAATTTAACTATGTTTTAGCCTTACGACATATTGGGCTTATTGCTTTGCAAATTTACGTGCGTGTAGTTTTGCTTCCACTTTTTGTAGACTTTAGATTTGACTGTATGTAGTTTGTGAAATTTTAACACCATGAAGCTACCTATAGTGGTTTTTCTTTTAATTCCTTATATGCATCCTTCCATTGTTTTTTCATAAGTGTCCTTCGCATTGCTGGAGGTCATTGTCATGCCAGAAACGTATACCATCATCATCATGTTAAGGTAATTTTTAAATCAACATTTTCTTGCACACTGTTTTTCTTTAAAGTATGGCCTAGGTTTGCTTATTTTTAAATAGAAAATTGGCTAAAAGCTCAATATTTGTTTCTATCACTACGAGTAGCCGAAAACCCAATAATTATACTCATATTATTCTAATTTGAAATACATCAAACAAACGTGAAAATAGTGATTCTGGCAACAGCGGCATCAGCTAGATTTTAGCATTCTCTGCTCATCCCCAAGCGCAGGGCTTTTCCTCGCTTTCTGCCGAACATGTCAACCCTCATATTTTATTTATGCGCTTAAGCCGGTAAAAATATCGTATATTACCGTATTATATTGAACTCTGTTGCCAGGTAGTCGAATAACAATGAAACGAGGAAACTTATTTTTTAACTAAAATTTTCGAAATTTCCAGTCATGTCAAAAGCAATCTTTTGGAATCCAAACAACATAATTGTTTGAATATCATCAAAGAATGTTTTTACTAAGGTAGGGGCACAAGCGGTTCCATAGAAGGATTCCTTCGAATCCCAGGGAACTCGTAGAGCAAAATGGAAACTTGACACCAAAATTGAAAATTTTTCGTTAGGTTCTTAAAAATTTGTCCAGAAAGAACGGAAACATGAATATGACTGAAAACCATCCACGGATTTCTGAATAAAATATGTTTTATTTAATTGTATCACCACCACGAATAAAAATATAAAAAAATCTCAAGGTAAATTAAAAAACGGAAAATTCTCAGCTTAAATTTAAAGGAATTCAGACTGCATTTAACAGAGAAGAACAATGCCACGTTATCTTGGTTAAAAGAAAACGCGGTTCAAAATTAGGAATAAAATGAACAGAGCCCTGACAATAATTTTCAATTAGTGTTATAAACTTTCGGCTTATTTTCATCATAATGTAAGCTTCAGAAATAGTTTCATTCCAAATTGCTTCCATTTCAACTTTTTTGAAAATATGGTTTGGCTCCTACCTGCTACATTTGGTTCATTTCAGGTTTGGAATATGCTGATTTCCAGATTTGAGTCCTCCTTCCTTAAACCGATATTGTTCGATTTGAGTTTGAGAAAATACCCAAATAGACGAAATAGCCGTAGTGAGGTGTCAAACAGAAAACCACAGACCACGCGTGCAAGGATTTTTAATTGAATCAACTTGAAAAAGAGAGATCAACTCAGTTTTAATCCGAGTTGAACCAAATTTAATTAATAAGACTAAGGAATGAAACTTTTGACAAGATTTAATGCGAGATTAAAAGTTGGAATAATAGATGAGTTTCTTGGGGAAAGGGAAACGCGGTGGCAGGGTGGGGATGAAACCGGGGAGTCAGGAAGATTCGTACCTGGTTGGAGAAACTACTCGACAGAATAGTTCGCATGGAATTACACGTCATATTTCCCCGCCGCACAGTGCGACTCAAAGTTTAATCCAAAGAACTAACACCAGCAGCGTGGCGTGTTTTGCAATATATAAATTGAGCTGTCATTTAAACCTATGGGAGAGGATTGATATACAGAATGTATGCAACGAATACCTAAATAATTGATTTATTTTCATAGCTTGAAAAAGGGGAAATATCGCCGATAATCGATTATTTACACTTGGCCACTGACGAACACCGGTCAACTGAAGAAAGTTCGGTTGCACGTCCTGGACTCCAGTTTATATTAAACACCAAACTTTCCGGTTCAGGTAACCAGAGTTTCCAGCGATAGGAACTAAACCTAATTTTGGTGTATAAGCCGAGCCAAAGTTCGGTTTCTGTGATCGAAAGCTTGTGTTATCTGAATCGAATTTGGTGTTTCTTATGAACAAAACTCTTTTTCTCCTTGCGCAGAACTCGAAGAAATAAACAAATGAGCATCTTAGCATAATCGCTTTCTGCGAAATCGTAACTTTTGAGCTTCAATTCAAACCAAATTTTGAACCATCATCATTGAACCTCTCCAAACGACACAAGGCCTTAAGAGAGGGTACCTGCAGGGAGTTACACGTTTATGTAAACCTTGAAAATAGGAGACCCATTTTACAAAGTTGAAAGCTTTGAAAATTCTACTGTGTGGTCGCTCTTCTGTCTTATTTTTATTTTTTGCGAATTAGAAAATAATTTTTTTTAGAGAGGCGATCCTCATATAATTTTTCAGAAGAAGTTACTATACGCATGCATGCCTAGCACGAAAAAAGACGAGAAAAGTTTGATGAAATGGTGATTACTACATTAATTGTGGGTAGAATCTAGTGTAGAGGGATTCAGGCACAGTGAAGTGCGGTCCAGTCCTAATTCGAGTTTGAGTTGGAGGTTCAGCCCCCATAAATGTGAAATGACTATTTCGTCCAACCAAAAAGAAAAGAAGCGAAAAGAAGGAAGAAAATTTGTAACACACTGCAATCAAACCCACATGACGTCGAGTTTATTCAAAACATGTGTGACAACTCTCAAAAGTTGACAAAAAATGAAGCTGCATCAATGTTCAAAAGTTATCGCAGTGTTCTTATAATCCCACGTGAGTTTTTGTTAATTTTCTTTACTTTTTCACACAAGATGGCTCCAAATTAATTTCAGTAAACTGAGTTACAAAAAAGATCTAACCGGCTAAAACCACCCACCTCTTTTTATTTGAATTGATGTACTAGCATATTTTTATTTCCGGTGTGTCCCAAGTTTAGCGCAACTACAACCACTGCACGTCGGTTTTCGAGAGGGCTGGAAAGTTTGGGAATATTTTACAATTTTGTTGACACAAAGCGAACGAATGTTACACGTTTCCTTCGCAAATGCCGACTCGATAACTTTTTGCAGAACTTTGCTGATTTAATATTTATGTCAGCACTCTACGGACATGGCATCTTCTTTCGATGGCAGGATGACTTGAGCTGAAGAGGAGACCTATAAAGTTTTCCCTCTCAAATAAGTATTTAATCAACGCATTTTCGTGATGCGAATCAGTATTCTCATCTTAATATAAACATAATTCTGTTCAAAAAAGGGAAAAGGAATGGTTGGAGATTCAAAAATTGTCACTCATAACCGAGCTATCACCGTGCATTTCAACATTATTCAGCAATATCAAAAATTGTATTTTAAGGTTTTCTTTTCCACTGGATTCAATGTAAAAAATAAGTAAGAACATGCCGGTTTTTTTTCCGGTGTATATTTCAGGCAAACAAGAGAAATAATTATGCTTTGATTATTCTGCAGGAGAAACAAGCCGCTGGTTAGTCCAAAATCCGTTCGCGGTGTTTGTTCATAATTTTAATTGACTCGGTTCCTCTTTAGTAGCAAAGCTCAGTCGAAGTGATAAGCTTTCAGACAACTTTAGTATTACCTCATGCTTTGATCAATATTTGTATTCAATAATCGCAATACTTGAAACATTTTTATCAGATTCACAAGTTCTTCTTTGTCAAAAAAATATGTCCTTAAGCTCCTTAAAGTTTTAACTACAACAAAATTCGAAACAAAAATTGTTCAGTTAAAAAGTTACGTTGAATCTTAATCTTCAAAAATTTTGGCTCGTAAATCAAATAAGTCCATCCAGTTACTAACTCACACTCAGCACCACCGGGGCATAATGGTTAAAACTTCTGCGCTATGATTAATTAATAACCACTGCGTAAATAACCTTGGAAGAGGTTTATTCACACATTTTCCGAAAGCTTGCATGCATAATGAAGGGTAGAGGGGAAGCTCCGGGGTTAAAAATATATGAGAGTAAGTAAGGAAGCATTAATTTAAAGGCAAATAAGGAAAGTAACTTAATGAATTGCACACCATTAACACATACTCACATGTCCCAGCTTCATCCCGTATAAAGAGAGTAACAAAACCAAAGTTTGAATTTTAAACGCGATGCGTCACTAAAAGTTCCCGAAAAGTCTGCTGGGGTTCTCTCAAAGGGTCTCTCATGTCTCTCAAAGGGTTGTATAATCTACAGGCACATGTGGTAAGTTTTTATTTACGTGTTGAAAACTGGTGTAGTATGGTTTTAAGCTTTATTGAAGATTCGTAAGCTCATTAATTAGCTCCCAAAAGGGTGCTTTTATGCATTACGAAATCTCCCAGGGAGGTGTATATAGCGTGTCGAATATTAGCAGTTGAAAACGTTGGGTGATTTTAGGGGGTGGTGCAATATTTAAAAGCTTACGTTCATTTGGTTTATTAATGGTGGGAAGTTGAATTGTTCAGGATTTCGTTAGCTTCCATAGACCGTAGCCATCGCATTGCCACGCAGGCTGATGATTCCGAGTTCGTGGTTTCCTGCACAAAGAAACGTAAATCCATGCCAAGGTTGCAAAATTAACTAAAAAATTCAATTTATTTACAAGGATAGACCTGAAAAATTTTTGTCCAAAATTTTTCTGAATTTTGCATGAAATCCAAAGAAAAACCAAGGAAAATTTCAGTTAGCAATTCCCAAAATTCTCCCGGTAAAATTGCAATTTACGAGGGGGCATTTGGCAACATTGTAATGCTGTTACGTCCTTTTGTGACGGGAACGACGAATTGAGGTAAATAACTTGGTAATTATGTAGGGAGGTCCTGAAGTCCCCGCGTCTCAGACGTAAACCAGGCGGACGGTGATCCATTATTTAAATTAATTACCTTTGCCTTTGTTAATTTACTTTTTTTTTCGCAAACGATGGTGCGGTCGCCTTCTTTTCAGTTGAATTTACGGGGGCTTTCTACAAAAGAATTCGATTCGAAAGCGGGGATCTGCTTTACTAGTCTTGACAGTCAACAGGCACTCGGTTTAAAAATAATTTATAAAATGAATGGCACGCGCGTTTTTCGGAAAAAGCGAGGCTTGTGATTTTTTGACTTCAAAAGAAAAACATAAAGCTGAGAAGGTATGCGTGCCCCCAAATTAACAGGGGTCACCATAGACGATAAATAAATGCACTCGCAAGCCTATCATTACCACACCACAAGAATGAATCCTTAATATAGTGCATGTTTGTTCTACAACAGCTGTTTCTGTTAGGAGGGACACTTTATTGTTTTCAAAATATTTGCAGACAGAAACCCTCTGTCGTGACATAAACATTTATCTACGCATTCTCTCCCTCCTCTCATTTTCGTAGGTTTTTTTCAAGCTCTAGATTTCTTTCTTGTGTTTGTATCTGGAAATTGTCAAAAGAATTGATCATATTTACACTTCTTTGACTGAAAACTGCATTGGTTTCATTTTTAACTAATAATTTACTCACGTGGAAGATTTAAGTCCGTCCAAATGGGAATATAATACGAAATATATATACGAAATACGAAAATAATGGATCACTAGAATTACTCTAAATCAATCCTGCGTTAGTTTGGAAGGTATTGATTTGGTAATTTTACTCTCTGGACGACTCATGTGTGCTTATTTTGAAGTAGTTTTACTCCAAGTTTCAAGAATGCCAGAAAATTATTCTCAAAATGTATCCACTAATTTTTTATTGAGTGTTGCAATTTGACGTTCAATTTTTTTTTTAATGAAACTGTAGAATAATTTTTCTCTGTGTTTTACGGTATTCAAAAATAGGATTTAGAGGGATGAGGAATCGAACGGAGTCGAGTTTCTATTTTTATTGTAGACACCCACATTAGAGGTCAGGATCCGCAATAAATTTGCAGTTGAGAAGAGGGGTGTCAAAGAGTACAAATTTGTAACGGTATAGGCGTGTCTTCAAACTCCTTTTTCTTCCCCTAAAAGCAGACAGAAAGACAAACAGCGCGCCGTTGACTATTTCCAATCGGCTCTAAAACACAGCACTACAGTAAAATTTCGTCAAAGAAAATGTGGTCGATTTTAGAACAGCCAGAGAGACATCTTTTTACTTCATACTTGTAAATGAGCAGTTTTTCTTCTCCTGGTGGTCACGATGAATTAAAAAGTAGGTAGTTTTAATTGAAAAACCTGTATGGTAACGCTATGCAGCGCTAAGGGAATACTTCCGCACATTTCTTCACACTGAAAACAAACTTCAAGCACAGTGGTACTTTTCTTTTTTACTAAAAGGGATACTTACTTCGGGCTGCATTCTGAAATATAACCGCGTTAGAGCGTGGATCTGAATATACCATATAGGGAGGACCACAAACCGTGAGTGACGGATGTATGATGAATGGGATAAGGGTCAAAAATAAGGGGGAAAATGCATTTATTACAACTTCCAAATTTCTTTAATTGTAATATATACTTATTTTGGGTCAAAAAAGTATGTTGCAGGTAGTCCTAAGAACTGAGAAAACAGTGAGATAAAGTAACCAAATATTGTGTTAATACGGGGAATATAACACGACGTAATAAAAGCTGCTGGTTGATTTTTTTTTTTTTCGTAAGTTATTCCTGTGTCAAACTGACCAAAAATCCTTGGTTTGAAATGATCAACTCTTTGTGTTGAAAATCTGCACCTCGTTAAGAGTTAGTCGTCAGCCACCAGGATCGAAAATGGATCACATCGATGGTAATCCAAAGCGCCAGTCACTCGCAAGTTGCGACTTATGGTGAGGAAAACAAGAGAACATAAGTTCGGCAGGACGCTTTCTTTATGACCCAACGTCTCAGGGCATAACCTGCGGTTTGGGTCGATTTAACACAAAATCGGTTTGAGCAACCAAGTCCTTTGGGTTATCTGACACAAAAAAACGACAGAAAGTAACACAGAGTAACGCCAAACAGAACTTTTTAACTGTGTGTGTGATTATTACATAGAGAGACACATTATGAAGTTAAATTGATTTACAATAATAACCGGATGGAATTTATTTTTTAGGAAAGTTCATGATTCTAAAAATATTTCTTCATGGTAGATAATGTATTTTTTTTTAATGATAATTCAATGTTTGCTGTTGTGGAACATTCTTCAGAATGAAATTGTAAATAGTAAAAATTTTAAGGACATATCGATCAGAAATTAACGCGTTCATTTAATTTATCTGCTTTGTTTTATTTTTTATTTTTTTTTTATTTTATTTTTTTCTCTCTACATTCAGGCGGTTTTTTCCTCTCTGGGAAAGCTAGAGAGGCGAAACTTTCAGGCGACTCAGATGAGTGAAATAAAATGGCAGGAGGATAAGGAGAAAAGAAAGGGAACTTTACTCCTTGAATTTATATTCTGTCAGAGCAATCTTGAGAGAAAATGTAGGACTTATTTAGCGGAGCAAGGAGCGATTATTTAAAGCTCTTCGTCTTCGACTGACTCTGCTCTGCTTTTCTATTTTGAAAAATAAAAATTCCAAATAAACAGGGGAGCGCATCCCCTCACACGGGCACACCAACACGGAGCCAGAGATTTATGTCCCACGAGAGCTGCCTTGGTTTCGAGGCTACGTTTACGCGGTTCGAGAGAATGTCTCGAATTTATCGTTCCTATCGAAAACCAACTATTGAGATTCAATATATCTATCCTGCCGTGCTAAGTAAAAACGCCGTATGAGCATTCCAATGTTGCCAAATTTCCCCTCAGAAAATATTTATTTTTGAAAGAGGTTATATTGATATTTTTCCTCGCAATTTTCAGACTTTTCAGATCAAATTACGAACGAAATCCTCTAAAAAATTGAAAGAGAAATGGTTATGAATTTTCCTGAAAATCCGTGGTTTGTCGAAGGAAATTTGGCAACGCCTGAAGGCTCATGCGGCGTTTTTCCACAACACGGCAGTATTGCAACGCCGCCGCCGGAAGAGAAAGGGAATACGCCGAGAGCCGAAAACTTTATTCGGGCGAAAACGTTTAGATGTACAGAAAAATAAATAGTCAAAGTTATTAGTTGCCGGGAACTTGGAGGGAATGACATATTGCTGAAATTCTTATTACTTGCGCTGTCGAAATTTTATTTATCTCTATCAACTTTCCATAAAACATTTTTCTCCGGCGAGAGCGGGCGGGTCTCTCCCCCCACACGGCGCGTTGGGTTTTCTTATTATGCCCTCGCCTCCCCCTTGACGTAGGGAATTTTCCGATTCTCCCGCCCCGTGGTACACTCAACCCCGTGCAATTATTATCCACCCTCCGTCGATAGAATTAATTGCCGGCCGAACCCTGCAGTGACCACCCTCATTATTTTCGGTTTGATTAAAACGGCTTTGATACGTATTTAGCCGCCCAGTGTCTCCGAACTTTTTAGACTGGTCTAATTTTAATTCCAGTGGTGGGAAATGAGGTTTTTTTTACCTCTAAAGCATCTTTATGTCGCAGGCAAATAGTAAAATCAGGTATTTTGTCAAAAGCCTAGGCAAATAGTCGAATATGCTTACTTGGATCGAAATTCTGATTTTTTTCGCAAGTTTAGACAAAGTAATTCATAGAAGAAGACAACATTCAGAGGGAAGAAATCCGTATAAAAGTGTGCATCATACAATAGTATTCTGAACGCGATTTGTAGGTTCTGAGCAAATATTCATCCAGAAATTATCAGCATGTCATAAAATACAAACTCTTTAAAATCTTAACATTTGAATATGTATCAGTTGTTTTCTCCAAAATATTGAAAACTCGTGAGCTCTTCGCAATAAATTTACAAAATGTCGTTAAACTGTGAAAATTTGACTATCTGCGTAGGCATTTGATAAAATGTC
The DNA here is from genome assembly GCF_918797505.1 of Bemisia tabaci. Taxonomy (NCBI): domain Eukaryota; kingdom Metazoa; phylum Arthropoda; class Insecta; order Hemiptera; family Aleyrodidae; genus Bemisia; species Bemisia tabaci. The sequence continues at coordinate 5,170,989 of NC_092800.1, read as the reverse complement.
TGATTTGACTAATTGCATGTGACATACATATATACTGCAAGGCAATGAAGGGATTTTGACTAAAAGTTGTAGATAAAAGAAAGGTTCGGGGGACGTTCACAAAATCCGTAAAGCTTTTCACCCCTTTCCTTCCTCCTGACGCCTTTAAGACGAAAGTCAAACTAGGATCTTGGATTTTGTATGCACTTCAATACATTTGAGTTAGATAAGTCCGTGTACCTTTATACCTGAGATTTTTTTTTTTTCATTTCATATAAAAGAAACGCAAGAAGAAGAAGAAAAATAAGAATAAGGTGAAGAGGAAGATGACGAAGAAGAAGAGAAAACAGGAAAGTAAGAATCTCAAGAAATGGAGCATTTGCACAATTTTTTTTATTTATTGCTGCACCCAAGAATGCTTGATGAGTTGCCTTTGCAATATTTGTCAAAAACAATTTCTAATAAGGGAAATTGTAGGAAAATAGATTTGAAAAAGAGAAACTCTGCAGGTTTGTCATGTCATCAGGCGGCATTCCCTATTTAAATCCATGTATTTTGGCAGATTATTTCATTTATTCATATCACCTCTAATAATTGTTCATTTTAGAAACCAAGGATATACACATGCTCAGTTCACCTACTGGGTTCTTCTTAGACACAAAATTCACACAATTTCAGACCAGGGTGGCATGAAACGTAAGAAAAAAATGAAAGATTAGAAATTTCAAGAGGCTGTGAAATATTTCAAATTGTTCAGGGGCTAGAGTATGCAACCCGCACTCAAACGTACAAAAATAGATGAAAGGCACGATTTTTACACTTTGCGAAACATGAAAATGAACCGGTATTTTTCAATATATTTCATACATTTCTGAAATTTCATGAAATATTTCACGTGAAACTTCAATATTTAACTTTCCATTAAATTTTGCCACCCTGTTTCAGACACCTGTAAGGTCCCAATTGGACCGCGTTAAACAGAAAGGAACCAAGCCACATCAGCTATTGCCAAATTTGACTGGGCAATTTAATTTTTGACATGAAAGCGGTTGTGCGGATTTTCGTGCAAATTTCAGTGAAAATTCTCCATGGTACGAAGCAAATTCCTTAAAATTTTCAAAGAAATCCGAACAAACGTTCTCTCGTAGAAAATTTAAGTGTCCAGTTAAACTTGGCAATAGCTGATGTGGCTTGGTTCCTTTCTGTTAAACTCGGTCCAATTTATTGTTCTGTTTAAAGTTTTTCCTGCACCATTGTCGCAGCCTTGTTTATTTTAAATCCTGATAATTTCTCCCCCTGCTTTCCTCTCTTTTCCTGACGCATGCAATTTGTCATGAAAAAAATGTGCGTAGAAGCATCCCGGATTCCCGACTGAAATTCATCCACGGTTGGTACTGGTCTTGACATTATAAGACAGGAAAAAATGTCGGAGGAGCAAATGAAAATTTACTCCTAGCGCCAGCGCGCTACAAATCACCGGCGAGCCAGCACGACGTGGATCAGACATGCATCAAGTGAAAATAATAAATGTAACAGTTTGTGGATGAGCGTTTGTAGACAAGACTCGGATCTATACGTAATGTATGCGAATGTGGGTATATGTGTTTATGTTTTTCCGAATCATTTAACAGAAAAGGGCACATTGCAGAGGAACTGCAGCAATACGTATGATTTGATGCACGGCCCTAAATTACGGCCTAGACAGCTCCAGCGCTACATTGTATCTGCCACTATTTCAACATAAGCCTGGCGCTCTCAAGTTCCAGCCCCCCATCAGAGGGCGGGGAGGGGGGGGGGGCTCTTGTTACCCCATTTTTACCCCTTCCACAGAGAGTCGCGCGGATACACGTATTATGAAATGCGTCTATTTTTGTGCAGAGATAAATCAGCGGACGGGTGTTTTTTTGTCGGATTCCCGTGTTTTAGCTTCTATTTTTTGATTGGATATCCCTCGCGGTGGGTTTATTAAAACAAATGAACAACATGCTGATAACACTTCGCGTTCGGGGCGGGAAAAAAGTTAATGAAACGGTGGGCCGGGCGGCCGGGAGGGGTGGAAATAAATTTGTGACTCGATTTTAATATCCATCGTTTTATTAATTTTCGTCGTTTTGCCCCCGGGCCGCGTGCGGAGAGATTGATTTTACTCTGTTTCTCTTTTAAACTTTTTTTCAACACTCACCTTGCCAGATTAGTTCGATGCTCCCGGTGAATTGAATACCGACGCCGCGTTGGGCGTTTCCCTGAAATAATTTGTTGACATTTTTGTGAGGATGGTGATGTTCTTCTTCTTTCTTCATAACTTTAATGACCATGAACTTTCGATTACACTGGAGAAAAAACACATTTGATCTAGAGTCTAGACTCTTGAAAACATTGACAAGAAAAAATACTCTTGATTCAATCGGATTTTTGCGTGAATCAAAACGAAATCCGCTTAAATTAAGAGGCTTGGTTCTTGATTTAAGCTAGATTCTGATTGAATCAAGAGTACTTTTTCTTGTCGATGTTTTTAAGAGTCTGGACTCTAGATCCAATGCGTTTTTTTTTCCAGTGTATGTTTTGTAAGTGAAGATGCGACTATAGCCAAATTTAGCTCGTCCAAACTTCAGAATATTATTTTTTCAGGAAAGACTGTCCTGCACTGAAAAAGAAGTATCATAATCTCAAATATACTTTCAGTTGATTTTTGCACCCGCCATAAGATAGTTGCACTAGGTAGAAATGTAAAGACATTCTCCAGCGGTATAGTTAATCCAACCACACTTACGCTGACTCTGAGGGCACCAGCTAGAGGTATGGTCGAGCCAACCATACTTTCAGCTGACTTAACCATACCTCTGGCTTGTGCAACTACTCTAATATCTGGCGCCAAAATCAGCTGGGAGTATAGTGTGGGATTGTGATACTATTTTTTCCGTGTGGGCACTCATTTAAAATTTAACAGAAATGGATATTTCAGCTCGGAGACTTTTTGCATTCTTTTCTGTGGTTTGTATCATGGTTTAATTATTTAGATATAGCTGTTCACTATGCACCTGTTTTGAGTATAAAATTACGAATTATAGAATCACAAACTCTTTCACTTTCACAGCTTTTGCTGCTGCATCAAATGACCTCCGGGTTATCAAGCTTTTGGTCTTCCGAGCCGTACAACACCACTTGCGAAAAGAGATATTCTCCACTGGCGACAGGTGGAAGCTTGTACTTTCGAGGATTCAACACTTCCTTATGAACAATTCTAAGGGAGCAACACACTGAGAAAAAACTATGGTTTATAAACCTATTAGAGGTAAATATGGAACACCTATAATAGTCGTAAATAAACTAATGATTCTCGGTCTGTGAACCATACTAAGGTCTCTGTACCTAATTAAGGTACCCCGTACCATAACTAAGGTATATGTGCTATTATTATATGTAGAGGTACTACTATTAGTGGTGTTCCATATTTACCTCTAATAGGTTTATAAGCCATAGTTTTTTCTCAGTGCAGGCGTCTTACCTACCAGGTAGATGAGCTCTGGGTCACATAATGAGCCAAACAAGTTTCCCGAACTTCGGCTTGTTTGCAAAACGAAATTCTCAACACGTTGTTAACCATCCACCTACACCGAAAAAAAGACTGGTAGAATTTACCATTCTTTCACGCTGTGTTTCACACAGCGTCAATTCAGAGTTGGATTGCATTTTGCAAAAAGGAACCAGGAGCATTGCAATGTTGCTATGATTCTGCAGCTTCTTATGTCTTGGAAGGAAAACCTGATTATCCATAAACAGGTTCTTTTACTATATAAAAACTGTAAATTTAGGACAAAAATTACCATGTAAATTCATATATTTTTAGGATTTCAATAGTTATATTGCAATGGAAGAAGTTGCACAATCTTGGCAACATTGCAATACTCCTAGTTTCTTTTTGCAAAATGCAATCCGGTTAATTCTGCCGGAATTAAGTTAAACTTTACAATATACTGGTACTGGTGACCATTCCTGTGGCAAAATCTACCAATTTTTTTTCTCGGTGTAGTAGATAGGTCAACATTCGAATGTTGTAGGCCCAAAAGTAAAAGCTTCCACCGTTGCAAAGATACCAGTGGAGGGTCTCTTGTCTTTGATCATCACTCAATCTCGCACAATCTGGGGTTATCTGCACAAGTTTTTTCTCAGAGCGCCCGAGTGTACGCCACACCGGAGAAAAAAAAAAAGAAAAAAAAAACAGACTACGTAATTCCCCTGCTCACGGACATAACATCGTATGTCCTCGAAATACGCCACAAGTTTTTTTTTTTTTTTTTTTTTTTTTTTTTTTTTTTTTTTTACTTTTATTTGATACATTTTTTTGTGACGGCGACGAGCCACGTTTGATTTACTCGTGGTGACGGTGGAATCGCTGTTGCGTGCGCATGGCCGCCCATAACTCTTCCGTTTCGATCTATTTGTCTTTTTTCCGCGGTCATCCTCGCGAACCTGCCACAATTAATATGAAAATGAATGTACATTAATAAGAGAGCTGCTTTGGATATGCAAAGTTGCGCGGGAAGAACAGCGCCACCCCGCCCGCCCTGCGACCTGCCTTTCATCCCCACGCTGTTGCCAGTCTTCTTGGAAAATTCGCCTGGGGCGAAAAAAGGGCTGATTACCTAAAGCGATACACTGGAAAAAAAACACATTGGATCTAAAGTCCAGACTCTTGAAAACATTGACAAGAAAAAGGACTCTTAATTCAATCAGATTTAAGCTTAAATCAAAAGGAAATCCGCTAAAATGAAGAGGCTTGGTTCTTGATTTAAGCTTAAATCTGATTGAATCAAGAGTATTTTTTCTTGTCGATGCTTTTAAGAGTCTGGACTCTAGGTCCAATGTGTTTTTTTTTTTTTCCAGTGTACGTTTCAATGATCACGGTTTTATCTGAGGAACTTCCTCAGAAGGTATAAAGGCAAGGGTGTCATCTCAGGGTTGACTTTTTTTCACATGGAGGGAGAAATCACGGTCAATATTGATCAACTTTGGAGACATTGTTGGCAATTTTTCCCAATTTCATCTCCTTCCCGTATGCAAACGCTCCTTAAGATCAATTTTTGCTCTCCCTTAGATGAAACGCATTCAGCAGAAAAGAACCAAGCCACATCAGCCGTTGCAAAATTCAACTGAGCAATTTCATTTTTTAAGTAAGGAGGGTTTGTGTGGATTTTTTTGAAAATCTCAAGGAATTTGCTTATCATTCCTATTTAGCTGCGCTAGTTTCGCAAAATTGATTGAAGTAAGTGTCAAACTAAAGCGGAAAAATTATCCTGTATCCTTTGCTATACTTACTTACAAACTGGTTCTTTGATTCCCAAAAAACTTGGTCCCTTTTCAGCCACGTAGCTTAGTGATCGCTTAATTTCTTATCTTGACATGAGTCATTAGGCATTGATCACAAACTTGTTTTATTTTCATATAAAGTTGTATTTGTTTTTACATAATTGCTTATGGATATACACTATAGAGCTTTGCCGCTATTGGTAAGTTTTTAAAAAATAGACAATTCAACTTCATTCAAATGTATTTGTAAGATTTTCGGTGCATTTCCTTTAGTTAGACTTTTCCATCTCAAAACCTCTTCACACAAAGTGACACACTGAAAAAGAAGGTGCTTGGCTCAAGCATGATAATTATTTATGATTATTGATTTGTTTTATCTTGATTCAAGCAGAATTTTTCTTGATACAAGAAAAACAATGCTTAGATTAAGCAAAAAATTAGATTATAGTAAGCAGCAAAATTCTTGATTTCAGAAAAAATACTTATTGGCTGCAAATTTAAGATTTTTTTTTCAGCGCGTGCTAGCGTTTTAACATGCACATGACTATCAGTATTTTTAACTGTTTCTTACAGTAAAAATTCACCTATCGGTTTAGGGAGAAAACATTTTTTCAAAAAAAAAAAATCCTCCCAGACAGAATCTATTAACATTATTTCCACGTGCCCTAATGGGCAGCTTTTTTAAAGTAGGGGGCTATGCGTCCTGGTTGCTACGCAAGTACGCAGCCCTACCCTTCGAAAGCGCTTTGCGCCCTCTAAGGTTCGCCTCACGGGTACTTAAGGTCCCCGAGAGTTAATCAAACACAGAAGGCTCATCTAGAAACTGTCACCTGTCAGTACCTGCGAAAATAATGGAAATAGTTCATAAAACAATGATGATATCTTCCGTTAGGACACACACGAATGCTAACATCGTCCGTCTACATCAAACGTCCCTTAAAATCCAAGAATGACGCTAATCTGACAACGCTGCAAGGCGGTTTGTCGCAGGAGCCGCCATTAATCCTTCGGTGAGTGCCGGAAGATGGTGCAGTATTTTCAGGATCTCTGGATCTCTCAAATTCCGCGCGAATATAATCCTTGGCCACAACAGGGGTATGTCCACACTGTTGCCTAGCCGGTGTGAAATAACCCGAATTTTACCTTCTAAGGAAATACACCGTATAAACATTTGGACATTGCCAAATTCCTTTCTATAAAATGTCTATTTTTGAAAAAAATGATCAATATGTCTCCTTGAAATTTTCAGATATTTTAGATCAAATTTTGAATCAAATATTCTTAAAAATTTGGATGAAAAATATTCGGAAATTTCCCCTAAAAACGGTATTTTATCGACTTAAATTTGGCAACGTCTGAAAAGGCGTACTGCGTTCTTCCTTACCAAGACAGGATTTCACCCTGGATTCCGGTATTGGCATTTCTTTGGGAGTATGGCAACGTTGGCGACGCAGCATCCCTCGTCCTGGCCCGGGACTTCCTGCAGCCCTGGTGCATCCGAGGGTAAGCAGGGATTTTGTCCCGAGTGAATATTCAGACTTGTTTACCGCCCGACATTTTGAACTGCAATCACCATAAATCAAGGGCCTTGACGCGATGATTTTCAGCGCCACAGACGGGCAAAAAAGCCCAACTCGACATCTAGAACCCGCATCAAAGGCAAACGCTCTCTTATCATTTCCAAACTTATCGGGTGACCATTGTTCACACGGGGTGTCTGACTACATGGCTAAATATCTAGAGAGAATGGACCACTGAATTTAAGCACTCCGCCTCGCATTTCCTCTTCAGATTTCACGTACGTCCACAAATAATAGCGATTGAAACTGAGTTGAAACTGAGGAAAGGAGGTTTGAAATTTTATTTCTCTGTAAGGCTCAATATACACTGGAAAAAAAAAAACACATTGGATCTAGAGTCCAGACTCTTAAAAACGTCGACAAGAAAAAACACTCTTGATTCAATCAGATTTAAGCTTAAATCAAGAATCAAGCCTCTTAATTTGAGCGGATTTCCTTTCGATTTAAGCTTAAATCTAATTGAATCAAGAGTCCTTTTTCTTGTCGATGTTTTCAAGAGTCTGTACTCTAGATCCAATGTGGTTTTTTTTCCAGTGTAGAAAATAAACTTTAACCCCTCCTAACACAGACTAATTTTTTTCTCGACTCTGAGTTTTTGGCAGGTGAATATATACGACTAGTGGAGCTCAAAACATCCTCGGCTCAATTTTTTCGAGAATGAGGGTTGGTTCCTTTCTGATGAACTCGGTCCATTTGTGTAATGGACCACCAGGCAAGGTACACATTTAAGCATTCTGATACATATTTCTTAACCAGTTTCAAGTGGAACACGATTATTGCATCAAAAATTATACTGAAGTCAACCCCTAACAGAAATATTAACATCTCATTGAGATTACCAAATTTTCGTATTGCAGAGACTGCCACGGGGACGTTTAGTTTGCGATTTGACGTGCGTAGACCATTGTGTTTTCCAGTGGCGTGGCGTGAATGATCGAAGCCGTCATTTGAATCCGTGGTAAAGAATCGATCATTAAGGTTTTCGCTGCGAACACCCTGTTTATCGATCCTTTTCCATAGGTTTTAATGACAGGTCAATAGATTTATCGCAAAGCACGCCACGCCACTGGTGTTTTCATGAGCGGGAGGTTTAAATTCACGCGTCAAATTTTCGTTGCACGAATCATGTTTTACTTTAAATTTTGGTTAAGAAACATGTATCAGAATGCTTAAATTTTTACCCTGTCGATAGGTCCATTTCTAAAATGAAAAAAAAAAATTGCCATCCACCTCTTGAGGCAGTTACTAGACTACTCAGATGACTACAGGCGCCTCAAAAGGATTAAACTGTGAGTACTGGCCAATACTCAGGTCTGATCCAATACGTATAGTCTATTCATAGCGTAAATTAGAGACTTCTCAGCCGTTTGTATACTCACCATTAATCTAACACTTAAGTAAAATGTGTAAAATTCAACTTACAAGTGCACAAGAAACTATTAAAGAAAATACGAAAATTCACATCGAACCAAGATATGAACGTTTTCACTTCGCATTAGTTACGCAAAATTCGATCGGTAGTCGGATATTCGGTTATAATTTCTTACATAATACGTACTTGGACGGACCATAATTGATCACATAAAGTTTACACTTCACCTTGCATTGCAATAAATACAAACTGAATCTGCAGAATGAAAAATATCTAAGTCACTACGATTTCCCTGAGCAACGCATTATTTGTCTTGATCGTTTGCCTGCAATAATTCCGAGCCTCTCACTAGTGGACCCAACCATGATTAATACCCTGAGTCTACCAGCGCACATTCGAGCCGAAGCACAATGGATTAAGTCGATGGGGGAGGTCGGACAAAATTTGGAAACCTTAAAAGCTTATAACTCCGCTGAATAAAAACTTTGAGATTTTAAAAGTGGTTCCATCAGTTTCCTCGTACAATTTTTGTCCAGAAGTTCCCCTTAAATGGAGATGTTGCATATGTGAGGGATTTGCGATTTGGCTGTTGTTTCTTATGTAAAAGTTCGTGAGAAACAAGATGGTGCCACTGGTTTTCTCTGAAATCATCCCCCAAGCTCAGAAAAAGCTCTCAAGTTAAGGTCAAAATGGAGTGGATATCCTACCCTACCCTGAGAGTCCACCTCTACATCAAAACAAACTCTCTATGCAAAGATAGGGAGCAAATACATTGACAGGGCTGCCACTTTATTTGGGGACTCCAAAACTGAAAACACGGCAACCCTGCTAATGTGCTTGCTCCCTATCTTTGCATGGAGAGTTTGTTTTGATGTAGAGGTGGAATCCAAGGGTAGGTCGGAATATCCCCTCCATTTTGGCCTCACAGAGCTTTTTTTGCGCTTGGGAGTTGATTTCAGAGAAAACCAGTGGCACCACCGTGTTTCTCGTGAACTTTTACATATGAATCAACGGTCAAATCGCAAATTCCTCATACATGCAACATCTCCATTTCAAAATGTGACAAATTAAACATCAACATTCGCCAAAAAATTCATGGCCGCCCCTCCGATTGACACGACCCATTGTGCGGAGTCGGGACATACACTGCAGGACCGCGTTTTGGGAGCTTGTCAATCGTTCGGGAGCAGTTAACGCGTAATCAAGTCCCCGATTCCGAATTGAACCTCGGACGAAATTGCGTCAACCTATGACCCGGCACCACACGGGGGGCTGTGATTAATAAATGAGCCATGGTTATTAATAATTAGCAGGAACGGTGCTTTGCGGCAGCTTGACAGAGCTGTTAAACCCTTCGCCGGGATAAATATATGGGCCTGATTTATCGGGTAATAAGAGGTGCGGTGGGTCCATGTTTCGGTGCCCCTTTCGTGGATCGACGAGGACTAGGTCAGAGTCTGCAATGATTTCGTGGGGGTTTACTGGTTTAGCATGTTTGGTTGAGAATGATATGTATGCAATTTTTTCTAGAGAGAAAGAAGCATGGTAAAATCGTCATTCTCTTTCCGAAAGAGCGTAACTCCATTTCAATGTTGTCAGATTTTTTCCGGCAAATTGCATTTTTACCAAAGGAGTCTCGGGAATTTCTAACCAAAAATTTCAGTAAGTTGGAATTCCTTAGCCAACGTACGTTAAAAATCAGAATAAAGCTGAAAATCTCATTACAGAAGGAAAAAACTCATATGAGCACAATTTTTCCTCAAAGATATACGCTGTTTGGTACAAAACTATAACCTACTACTGACCCTACTAGCGGCTTTTCCCCTCTGTGATGAGATTTTCAGCTTTATGCTGATTTTCAACGCACGTTGACGAAACAATTCCAATTTACTGTCTTACAACCCATGCGTCTATACCGCAATCAATTTGTGCACAAATTTTACCGATTTTTCTCCTGTTCTGATAAAAAAGCAGTCAAATTTTCAAGGAAAATTGTACAGGTTTACTCTCGTAAAAAATCGAATTGCTTGAGTCAATTATACGATGTCGGTATGAGGTTTCGTCACTTCAAGCAGGAAACGACGAAATACCCCGGCAGACATCACGAAGTATGTTTGGAAAGTATCGATAATTTTCATATGTCCACAGTGTGATCGAGTTAAAGAATCAGAGCTTTGTCCATAAAAGTCCGAACTTGGTCCATGTCCTCCGTGATGCAGAATCCTCCTGCATGTATGTTCTATGGACAGTACCTTGAAAAATGTTAAGGCCTCAATCTCCTAGGTTAACTCATGCCTCCCCAAAAAAGAGAAAATGATCGATACTTTTCGAATCTACCTCGAATTTGATCAATTTTGCTCTCGATAAATAGCTGAATGGGGTCTGAATAGGACTCTTTCGTCTTTAGCCGTGTTTTCGTGCTCCGAAATCATACGTTTTTTTCACTGATAGACAGGTAAACATGGACTAAGTTCAAATCAAGAATCAACTGGATCCTTTCAAATTGGAGGCAGTGAGCGAATTAATAAAACACTGAGTCGACAATTGACAATGAAACCTTGATTAAATTGAGTTGAAAAAATATTTACCTGGGAGGAAGCATGCTTTATACTTATAGCTGATATATATGAGGCATGCTACTCTTAAATGTTTGTTTGTAAATAATTAGAATTCAAGAAAGTTGACATCGTGGGTTCAATGCACTGAGCTAACTTCAATTAAGGTCAATTACTGGATCATGAGCAAGTAAATGCATAAATAACTTCCCTTCCTGAAATCTCGATTTTAATTTACACTATCTCACGAAGTACGTCTTTTCTGAACTGGGAGCCGAGCATAGAGATTCCAACTCTTTGTATATATGATATGTAATTGCAGCATACAAACACATTTTGTGACGATGCACCATTTTTTCGGCCGGTTCCGTAAACGCTAAGGAGGAAGTGTTTAAGACTTCCCGGTGTAATTTTTAGAGCAGAGCAATTAGTAACTCAACGGCGTTGGGTGTAAATCATGAGCCGAAGACTGGAGTTATTTAAGAATTGTTGTTGAAGCGGCCGTTTCAGATTTACGAGCTGCAAAGGAGATTGCACTAAATTATTTACGAGTAAAGCGTCAACTGATTGATCCCCCACTAAAATATTTATTCAAGAGAGGAACAAGCAACCAGGGTGGCAAAAATTTCGTGATGTAGCGCTTTCCGTCAATAATCTGGCTTGATTTGATTTTTATAAAATTTATTTCTCCTGCCTGGAGTGCATTTCGATTGCATCTCCTAAATATTTCACTATATGTATATTCTTTCTGAATTATTATGACCTTGAAATTGAAGTTTTCATATATTCTAAAGACAGGAAAAACTTTGAAAATGACCGAGAAAAAAATCATCGCTCGAATCGTACCGCATCCACGTAACGATTGACTTCCTAAATGCAAAATAACACAATCCAAATCAGGTACGGTTTCAAAAGTATTTCAGGATTTTAAATACTCAATGATATACACCTTAAAAAAATGCACTCTACTCCAATAATAGGACTGTGGACTTTTTTAAATAGTTTGCAGTATTAGCAATGATGATACAGAGATTAATTTCCTTCATTCGACAAGGTAGGCAAAACGACCTCCTAAAAGTCTTTGTGGTGGTATCGCAAACCATAATATCGCAAATAATTCAACATTGCAATCAATATTCGCGTATTAAATGCAAATTTTTGTCACGGTTTCATTCATGCTTAAAGGCTACGTATTTTTGAAATGTTGCGCATATTTTTTAGTGAGTTCAAATTTTCAAAAAGTATCTTGCGCATTGTCACTCTGACTTTTAACATCCGCTTTATTTAGATTTTGAAAATATGACCCAGGTTTTTTATATCGCATGGTCAAGCTGCGAATTCTCTCATTTAAACAATGTAATTTTTCATTTTTTGTCATGGTTTGTTTGAGCGTTCTACGGGGCCGATTTCCATAATTTTTCAGTTATCGACAGGTGATAGTCCCTAGATGAGCCCGTTGTGATCAGAATTTGAAAATAGGAACCAGGTTTTTTTATATTAGAGGATACCAGAAAGCTTGGAAAGGGGGGAAAAATTTGAAATTCCCGTCAATGAAAAGTGGTGGGAATTTCTTTAGCGGAAAATTGAAGTAAGGGATAAATGTTGAATCTTGGTCTGTTAGTAGGGTAAGTAAATCGGAGGTATGCTCCTTTGCTACAGACTATCCAAAAGCGACGAAATGCTCCGTTCCGTTTCGTGTAAATCTTGACGTGAATTTTGAAATAAATGCCGATTTTTTCATTCGATTTTTATTGGTCCAATTGCTCCCGACCAGAGGGAGATTGGATAAATGAGAGTCGGGTATGAAAATCTTTTCATTTTCTTTGGTCGTTCTTTTGTCGACGCGGGCCTAAGAGAACGCGAAGCGTCCTCTGGGGGTTGGGCCGCGTAGTGGCCAGGGGGCATACCCCCTAGTTAACGGTGTAAGTTTGAACAAGCATCGTCCAAATTTTTGAATCCTTGCAATTAAGATCAAAAGCGGACTGGCTCCTCGAAGCGGCCGGAGAAATTGTATTTTCACCTTAAAACAAACAGGATTACAAAATCTCAACGATCATGTGGACTGCATTTTGCAATTTGGACCTATAAATTCTGGCTCATCTGAAAAAACACTTATGTGCATAGGGAAACTAATGGCACATATGTTGTTTTTAAACCGGGCCGGAATTTATAGGTCCAAATTGCAAAATGCAGTCCATGTGATCCTAGGATGTCAAGCCCGCGCACAGTGCGGCATGCTTATGGACAATGTGGACAAAAATCGTTACAACAATAAAAAAAGGATTATTGGCCCAAGAAAATGCTGATTCTGAAGTAATTTTTGCCGTAGAATCCGATTCTGAAGCCAAAAATTCTCTATGATTGGAATTTTGGCCTCAAAAACAAGATGGCTGCCGAAAAAACCTCAAAATGATCCTCTCAATAATTTAGATTTGAATTGTACGGATGCAGGTCTTTGAGGTGTCAATTCCTGTGTACTTTTTCCCGTAGAATCCAATTCTACAACCTAAAATTCCCTAGAACTAAAATTTTGGCTTCAAAAACAAGATGGCTGCCAAAAAACCTCAAAATAATCCTCTCAATAATACAAAATTTGAATTGTTCGGATGTAGGTCTTTTAGGTATTAATTCTTTTGTAAATTCTCCCGTAAAATCCGATTCTAAAGCCAAAAATTCTCTAAGACTGAAATTTTGGCTCTAAAGTAAGATGGCTGCCAAATAAGCTAAAAGTGATCCTCTTAATAATGCAAAATTTGAATTCTACGGATTCAGGTCCTTGAGGTATCAATTCGTATGTAATTTCTCCCATAGAATCCAATTCTGCGAACTAAAATTCTCTAGGACTGAAATTTTGGCTTCAAATACAAGATGGATGCCAAAAAACCTCAAAATGATCCTCTCAAAAATACAAAATTTGAATTGTACGAATACAGGTCCTTGAGGTATCAATTCTTTTGTAATTTCCTCTGTAGAATCCAATTCTACAACCTAAAATTCTCTGGGACTTAAGTTATGGCTTTAAAAGCAGTATGGTAGTAAAAAAAAAAAAAATCTCATTGACGAAAAATTTGAATAAAACGGATAAGGTAAGTATTATGAGCCACAAGATTTCAATTTGTTCATTTTTCATGAGGAAAACTGAAGTTGGTTGAAAAATAACTAAATATTTTTTTGTATTTTTGTAGGGATAATAATTCCATGCACCAAAGATACCTTCTTGATCTTTATCATAGAATGAGCAATGTCACAGTTGGTTCCTCTACAGATTTCTAAATACACATACCTGCATGATTCATTAAAATGAATCAAAAGCACACTAATTATCACTGACTTGTATGAAGAACACTGCTAACCAAGTGACCTGCACAGTGCACACATGCCGTCTCCCAAAACGGTTGTTTTTGGCCAAATGAATGCAGCCTAAAATAATAGCCTGAAATATATTTCCCTTAATTTGACGCCAAAGTATAGTCAGTGGCAGGAGTAGGTAATTGAATCCATTAATTAGTGATGTAGCATCGTGGAGGCACTTTCTTAACCTCTGCGCATGCGCTTAAGCATTCTGCGCTATGGGCAATGCTGATTCTACATGAGAAATTGTGACATCATAGGGTTGGTGCCGCAGCGCAAATGAGTTTTAACATGATACAGGTCAAATCTTGGCATGACATATTATAACAGATCCCTCTCAAATCATCAAGGAGAATACATATATTCATGACTAGACTGATAATGGTTGGCATCATGATACGAAAATGCAGGAAATAATGGTAATTTTAAGAATGCAGAAATTGGAAACTAAGCCGAACACCTAACTTCCTAATTAAGGGTCCTGAATGAAACAAAATGCAGGCCCTGATTTGCTCAAATATAAGGGAGGAAATAAATTTTCTATTGAGTAGAAAGAAAATGAAACTCACCACGCAAGTGTCCTGAGGACAAACCAGAAGGAAAAATACTCAAGAGTAAGTATTTAGTCACACACCACATTCAGGAGTATTTCACTCATTCTCATAATGACACATGATTCTCATATTGAAAACACCACTGATTCTCCCATTCAAAGAGCAGGAGCACAGCCTTTTATGAGCTTCAAAAACTAAGGAACGATTAATAACTGTATAGGATGGTATAAGCACCGAACATGACTGGATTAACGCGCACAGTATTCAATGTGACGATAAATAGGTACAGATGAATTATCACTGCTAAATTTTTAAACAAAGCATGAAGCACAATATGTGATCATGCTATTTGTTTAAATAATTTTACAGCTATTATTGAATTGACGATGGATCTTGCTTTCATGAGAATTAAAGGTTATACTGTTAATGTCCCGCACTATCTGACCTCAGCGTAACAGTCAATACTCACTAATCAAGAAATTCCACTTGCTGAAAGGAGGTAAATTGTAAAGGCAGACTTTACCTGAACAATAGAGAAACCTTATTTCATTCAATTATGGGAGGAAAACGTCTGGGGCCTGAGATATAAGGTCATTCAATTCACTGAGAGTGAGAACATTCAAAAGCATACATTCTGCCGGATAAAGGTAAAAATCCGCACTTTGTCTGGAAGCTTTATACATTTGAAATAAGAAGGTGTAAATATTTGTTACCATGGTTAAGAATGAACAACGAAATCCACGAATCTCCAAGTACTTATTTGCACCCAAGACACACATTTCTAGAGCTAGCTATTCTATGTTTCACTTCCGGTTAACTGAACGAAATGGATCACAATTTTCTCGCTAAATCTGAGCGAATTTACTTCGGCACATGCACATGATTTGAGCTAAATTGGCTAAATAAGTACGATTGTATCTAATCTAGTGATAAGCGAGACTGACAAAACACAAAATTTGTTTTGTTTTGTTTACCATGAACGCTGTCCAGTGGGATTTGGGAATTCCCGCATGGGAAAACCCATACTATGTTGCCGCCTTCAAAAATTGATGCATTTTAGGTTGAAAACATAACACTTAACTTCAAATAACAAAGAAAGTAGCAGCAACATAGAAAAATCCTTTGGTACAGTCATTCTAGGACATATAAGGAATAAGAAAATGCTAATATCTCAGGATATTTCGCGTATTTCTCGAGAAAAGTCCATTTGAAGTTGGCAACCTCGAATAAGCCCTATGCTACCCATGTAAAATCCACGTATGCACTTATTACTCAAATTTAAAGTTCTTATAAAAAAATTATTAGCAGCAACATAGGAAAATCCTTTGGCACGGTCAAAGTATGATACCTAAGGAATAAGAAAATGTTAACGTCCAGGAGTATTTTGCGTATTTCTCGAGAAAAGTCCATCTAAAGTTGGCAACCTCGAATCAGCCCTATGTTAACAATGTAAAAACAACGTCAAATACCCAAACTTTAACTTCTTATAACAAAGATATTAGCAGCAACATAGGAAAACCCTTTGGCACGATCAAAGTAGGATACATAAGGAATAAGAAAATGTTAACATCTAGGAGTATTTTGAGTATTTCTCAAGAAAAGTCATTTTAAGTTTTTTGTCTTTTCCCCATATGTTTTCAATGGGGAAGTTCATTCCCGAGATTTTTCCTTCAACTTTTCCCGCTTATCCATGGTGATCTACGAATGAAAATCACAAATAAACTATCATTCCTTGTCAGAAAAACGTTCCTCACCATGAATATCAAGAAAAATTGTGCGTTTTCAAAAAAAAAAATTTGATGACTTTTTCGATTTTTGTCCACGGAGTGCCGCACTGTGCCGCGGTTTGCGTACACCGAGGTAGGTTCGGCACAAAGAAAATACGACTTTCCAAGGACTTGAGCGTGCATTTTGCCATACGCGCAATGCAGGAAGCATCCTGCAGACTTGTAAGGTGCTATATACTATTCGGTTCACGCGCTGTGCTTTACGCGCAATGCAGGAAGTATCCTACGGTCTTGTAAGGCTTTACTGTGTGTTCCGCGCCTTGCACGCCAACCCCGCGCCGGCCGCACTGTGTTAGATGAGATTATTCAAACTAGCGGCGTCATCGGTTTCCAACTTATGATTTTGAAGTTTTTGTAAAATTTGTCGGAATTATTGTCATTTCAAATGATGAAACATTACATTAAACCCAACTAATTTTCTTCTCTTCTTCTATATATTTTTATAAATAAGTTTAAATAAAAGCATGCAAGTGAAAAGACTCTCAGGTGTAGGCTCCTTCGTTTATTCTGTTATCCCTCGATTTTTTTCAAAAGGATATCAGTCCAGCCAACAAATTTCGCCCGACCTACCAGAAATTTTTCAGTAGGGTCGTAAATGCCATTTCGACTAGAGTACAAAAATTTTCTAATTTATTTGTAATGGTGACTTGCTTTCGTTTTGCCTCTTGGACTTGAAACTCAAGAAACCAGCGGGATGGTAATATTGTTTCATTTATGCCAATTAAACACTATAAATAATTTTAATTATGAACGCATTGAGGTTAAGGGGTCGTCCCTAAATTACGTAACACTCTAAGGGTCGCGGAAGGGGTCGAAGAGAGCATTACTCCATTATGTTTTTACGTGTTAAAGGATAGATACCTACGTCACAAAAGCGTTAAAGGGGAAGGGGGGGATCAAAAATGCAGAAAAAATGTATAACTGATTTAGGGGTAGTCCCTCATGTTACTAATATTGTGAGAAAGTCAAGAGGAAAAGATGTGACCCTATTCCTCGTCATAAAGCCTGGTGAATCTCAAAATCATCCTCGGAAAAAATGATGCTCCACCCTCAAAGAATCTGTGAAGTCGCATAAAAAAGGGTCGAAGACAAGGGCTGCGTGAACGCTAAGCGGGGTCTAAACGTGCAAAATCTCCCCCACGCACGATCATGAACGCAGCCCGCAAAACCCCGCAACGAAACATAATGACGCGATGAAGATGTAATGACGAGTTAAGCCCCGAACGAATAGAACAATAAAAATCAAACTCGGCTCCAGCAAGGGTAACGGTCATAGAGAAAACTATACACCCTGCAGAGCAACAAGTAGGCAATATCTTTACATTTTATGTGCTCGTAAAAGAGAGGGTCCTCAGACGCGGGGCGCGGCGGGGGGCAGGGTCGTAAAATTAAATGGGCAAAATAGCATGGGTAAGTGAATCAAGTACTTACGTTTATTTTGCACTCATAAACCTGCAATTTTCCTTCTTTCTCGCTGCCCCTCCGACTCGCTGTCTCCGTTTCCCTCCCGCGAGTGGCGTCGCTCTCTCTCTCTCGACCAACCCCCTACCCTCCGCAGCTTTTTAATGAGCTGAACCGCGTTGAATAATGGACTTAAAGGGTGCTAATTACTTCGCAGTGGGTCTGTTGACGATCAAAATACTGAGGTGGTCGTTTGTACACGGGTTCTTTGAGAAAAATTGTTGAATGCCGCAGGTTTCTTTTTGTTCGCGGCGTTCGGTTCAACTTCTCGCAGCGTGTTCGCGGCTTTTAAAAGTTTGAGGTGAGCGTTTGCAAGTTTTTCAGGTTGGTTTATGATGCAATTGTTTTATTGCGTGAGGGTAATTGATTGCTGCAATTAAAGGGGGGTTTTCTTTTCTTTCGTCTGAATGGAAGTTGAGAATCTTGAGGAATCTTGGAATCTTGGAATCTTGAGGAAGAAAAAAAATACTATTGATTTCTGAAATTATTTTAAAAGAATTTGATTGCGTAGTTTATCCATTTGAAAAAAAGGGTAAAGAAATGTTTTCTCTTTGAAAGCCTTTACCATTGAATGAGTTGATCAGTTTTTAAACATCGTTTCTAAATTGAAAAAAAGATTGAGTATAATAAGTATTTAATATTTTTTTTTGCAATTCTTCATGTTGCCAATCCCACAAGATAACCAAAGATTAAAATTTAAAATAAAATCATCGTCCTTTCCTTCCTAGAATGTCCACGACCTCCGCTTTTGTTGAACATTAAAATGACCAATGGCACTAAAACCCTCTTGCCTTACTAATGTTTTATCCGTAGAATTGAATTAATTTGATACAAATTTGAGATCAAACTGATTGTTCAAACGTATCCGTGCTTTGATCAATCGAAGACTTGGCTAGAAACTTATCCAAAAGTTTCCTTAATAATTTCGATGAAAATGGAAGCACGTGGGCAACAGAGAAAATCCAAAACCCCCCTCGTCAACAGCCATACAGCGCTCCCATTTTCCGGAACTAGTACCAAATTTCTGAACTTCTGAGATTTTTCTAAATTTTTCCTGGAACTTTTGAAATTCCCAAGATGTTGTGGATCTATTGCATTTTCCGGAACTTTCTCGGAATTTTTTAAAAAATATGAAAAGAATCCCGAATCTTTGACGGTTATGAAGTGGAAGAAATTGGAGCAAAAAAGTTTCGAATCCCAGAACTTTGGCGAACATGGACCGGGAGCACTGCAGCTATCATTTGCTGAATCGATCTTGATAACCTTGATCGATAAATGACATTCCATCGATAGGGCCTTATCGATCAAGGACGTTCGACAGCGATTCAATAATCGATCCGTCGGTTGTCGGAAGCTCGTAACGATAGCTAGAAGCCACTCGCGCCGGTTCTCATGGACAAGCCAGCCAACCAGAGCAGCCCAACCTCGATTTGGAAAACGGAGCCGCGATCGGGTATTTCTCACCACCGGCCGCGCGTAATCAGTTAAAATTGTCACGTATTAACAATTAGAGTATTTATTACGTAGCGAGGGTTTACCTTTGGCCAGCGCTCTCGACGCCATGTCAAGGCTGGTCGAGGAGAAAAAAACGACCGTGTCTTTACGCCTAGAGAGAAAAAAAAAAACCAAAAACAAAAACGGGAAAACACTCCTCGCATCGCCTTTTAACACTTCATATTTCATATCCGCGGACGGGGACAAGCGAATTAGAATAAAGGCTGATCACACCGGACGGCCGGCCACAAATTATAAAACCGCGAGGTTTCTAAAAAGCTAGTTCTCTCCCCAGATCCGAGCGAGTAATGGTGATATGGTGTTAACAGCGAGATAAACTATCCTGCGACACGCCGCGTTGACAAATGCGGATGGATCTGTTGATTTTGAAACCGTGTCTGGGAGGATCGTGGTGTGCTTTGCGATGTATCGATTGATCTGCCATTTGGACCTATGGAAAAGGATCGATAGATAGGATGTCCGCAACGAACATCTCAATAATCGATCCTTTACTATAGCTCCAAATAGGAGAAATATCGATAATCGATCATTCACGCCTCACCGGTGGATCGTTGTCTCAGGTGGCATCGGTGGTCGATAGTGTGCCAAACGGAGCATAGGGCACTTTGAAAGTTAGCATTGGTGACGTCATGTCTTGTGGTGTCTTTGCTTGGACCACCGGATAGCTCCGCCCACGGCCGTCATGTTGCAGTTGGATTCTTTGATGAATGGATGGGAGGGGTGGTTGAAAAAAGGTGCATTTACTTATGAGGCGCCAAATACTTTTTTGAGGTAAGAAAGGGAGGTAGGTGAATATTTCGTATTTTCCCGAAAGCCGTGTCTAAATTTTGACAAATTGTGTCGATTTTCATGAGACAAGGGACTTTATCTATTTCCAAATACTGGAGCCAAAAATGTTTCAGCGTTCAATTTTTATTGCATTTTACTTTGAGAGGAGTTTCGCCTAAAATATAATTAAATTTCAGGTTTTTTTTTTTTTTTTTTTTTTTTTTTTTAAAAAAAAGTCCATTGATTCTTTCATCGGTGATTTTCTTGAGCTTTATCTTCTTTTATGTGTATTTCATAATATAATATATGAGTAATAAATTAATTATAAAAATAGATGTAGAGGTAAATAAGAAAATGATTTTTCGATTAAATATGAAATAAACTACGTACAAATCGCCCGTCATTCTTGTATTAAATGTACTATTCTTGGATCGTAACTGCTTTTGTGAAGCAAAACCATAAACATCAAATATTAATGAATTAATATTGATAAAAAGGAAAAATGGATAAAAATTATATCTAACTCGTTAAAAAACATACTGCTCCTGTATCGATCTATAGTGCAAATTCACCGTAACATTACAAAAGCCCTAAAGTCGATGGAAGGGGGGAGGGGAGAGAAAAATGCTTTTATAACTATACACACCATAGTGTGTATTATCAGTTCATGATTTCATGATTTTTTGTTTCTTTCTCGTTTCTTTTTTCAATAATACCATTTACAATTCTAAATTTCTCTACTTCTGTAATGAACTTCAAGAAATAAACGCAGCAGGAGTAGGGTGCCTCGCGCAGTTTAAAACATTTCCCGGCGGCTTTTTAATAGCGCAAATTAAATAAATCAGCGTGCCGGTAGATGAAGGTAAGAAAAAATATAACTAGATTAGTTTTAATTACTCGTAAGAATCTCTCATATGCAGACCTAACGCACAGAAAGGAACCCGTCTTGACGTGAGCACAGGAGAGGTAAAGAAAAACGAAGAGACAGGAAAGAAATGTGAAAAATGAAAAATTCCTTACACAGCACGCCTCGGCGTGGTTAAAATTTTTAAAATAGGGCAATCTAGCTAGCTTTGCGATTTATCGATGTATCTGCTATTTAAACCTATGAAAAAGGATCTATAAACAGGTTCTACGTAACGAACATCTCAATGATCGATTCTTTACCATAGCTTCAAATGAGGAAATATCGATCATCGATCATCGGCTCTGCTCCGCCACTGTTATAAGTCAACTGCCACTGCTGACGATCTTGAGTAAAATGTTTCACATAGATTGAAATTTGAGCCTCACCAGGCACATATTAATAAGCTCTTTTTAATACGCGGCAAAATCCAGTCATGATTTTCTCTAAAAAATTAGGACTTGGTTTTCTGCTTCGAGGAGGTGACATAGAAATAAAAATATTGCCAGATCTAAATTTGTATTTATTCATAATCGTTATAAATAATATCTGAGTTACTTGCTGATGCCCGCTATGCGTGAGAGAACTCATGTTATGTTTTCATTTTTCACTAAGATTTCACCCCTCAAAATATAATATTTCAACTGATACAAATAGCCAATTTTCGTCCTTTTTCCGGTAGAAAAAAAAAAATACCACCGTCCACCAAACTTGAAACCCTTTCCCTTTGAAATTGAATAATTTTTCAAAAATTCATTGCTTTGGTAAACATTCTGGGCTAACTGCTCAGTGCGTGCCTCAACAGCCAAACAGAAGGTAGGACATGACATGTTTCCAACAGAGAATTAATGAATCCTCAGAAGTAAAGGTTTCAAAAATTAACAGAATATTAAGGCCTCCGTGTCAAAAGTCTGAAATCCACTCTGTAGCGCAGAATCTACCTAGTCTGTACCACGCTTTTTTAAAGACCCGGCACGGGGGAAAAAGATAGGGGTTATCGGTTATCCCCTAAAATCGTGTTACTACTCCAATTTGTTGGATGATATGGACTTTGCCAATCAATTTTGGTATGACCGTAACATTTGGCTTAGTAACCTAAGTTATCCAGGATGGATGTAGGATAAGGGCGTAGGGGGTGTGCGCTGCAAACCCCATCCCCTTTCGCCCGAAATAACG
The DNA here is from genome assembly GCF_918797505.1 of Bemisia tabaci. Taxonomy (NCBI): domain Eukaryota; kingdom Metazoa; phylum Arthropoda; class Insecta; order Hemiptera; family Aleyrodidae; genus Bemisia; species Bemisia tabaci. Next base: position 5,148,680 of record NC_092800.1, on the reverse strand, counting down.
AGGAAGAATAGAGGAACAAGGAGAGACAAGAAGGAAGGAACGGAGGAAAGAAGAAGGAAGAACGCTCATGAAGTTCATAACGAAATTGGCTCAAACTGCTTGTTAGATGCTTTAAAATTTTGAAAATTTTATGGGGGGAGACCCCGGACCCCCCTTACGCCTCTCCCTTTAAAGTGTCTACACCGGAAAAGAAGTTCGGTCCTATGTACCAAAGTTCAGTGTTCCATATCATCCCAACTAAATCGGTTCGCCAAACTGAACTTATGGTTCGCCAAACTGAACTTTATGTTCGAGTAACCAAACTTGTGCGGTAAAGTGAACTGACGAACCAAGTTTGGTCATACATGCCGAATGTTCGATTACACAAACCGAAAGTTCAGTTTGACAAACCGAGTATTTGGGATGATATGAAACCCCGAATTTCGGTTCGCAAGGCCAATTTTTTTTTCAGTGATAGATCCGTCCATGGCAGAATGTTTGGTCCTCATCCACCTCTACGTGTGGGTTCCATAGAAAATAATACCCACTTCCTGCAAACTCCTCGCCTAAAAGTGCCACATCGGTCGGTCGGTTTCCGCCGTCGGCTCCGGTCCGATGAATTTCCCGCGACTGGCAACCGCGAGATCCCGCGACCGGTCGCGCTACCCGAACGATTGTTCCCCGCGACGCATCGTCCAACAACTTTATCACCTGCCGCGCTTCGATGATGGATGCGGTATTTGTGAGCCAGTAATTTACAATCATTTCATTAATTTAGCTCGCTCTCCACGCTGCTCAGAAAAAAAGGCTCGGACTTAGGATTCTCGTCCTACTGCATTGCTTGAGAAGCTCTCCGCCCCCTCCCCCACTCCCCTTCTCTAGGAGTGCCCCTTTCCCACCCCCCTCTCCTAGGAGTGCCCCCTTCCCGCTCCCCGCGTCGAAAGCCGAATAAGGCATAGCCAATATGTTTCAAACGTGTTCTTCCACTTGGTTTTTTCCACCTCTCCATTCTTCTTTTTTACCTTCTTTCCCTGCTCGCATTGTTTTCGCGATTTTTTCGAGCGGCTGCTCTCTCCGCTCTGCGATGATAGATGGAGTATCGACGTGAAACTGGAGCATACTACCGCGCTACAGCAAAACAGCGTGTGTGAATTTAAATGTTGCCATATTTCCTTCGAAATTACATACGTTGAAAATGGTATCATGAATCTTTTACTTAGAAAGTTTCGGGTACCCTATGAATCGTACAGTGGTGTGGAGTGTTTTGCGATGTATGGATTAATCTGCCATTTAAACCTATAGAGAAGGATCGATATCAAAGTGTTCGCAACGAGCAGCTATAATCGACCTAATAATCGATACTTTACCATAGCTTCCAATGGGAAAATATCGATGATTGATTGATAACGCCTTGCCACTGGAATCGTGCGT